>NW_024714712.1:0-160000 GCF_018991925.1 Homarus americanus
GAGTGACCAACCTCTCCGAGTACATAATTTAATGTATGTGCTCATTTAGTAATTATACAGAAATTGAAAGTACGGTAGAACCTCTGGACTACAATACATTGGAATTCACTGGTTTTTGGACTCTCTCCAGACCACCTTCTATTCACCAGAAATATTTTAAAAGGTCCAGAAAATTTAGCATCAGTTCGGACAATTTGTGTTGTTTTACGTGAGGTTGAATGTCTGTGCGTGGATGTCGTGCGACACATGTCTCAGTCTGAGGCCTCTACTGTATCGTACAGTGGTCCCTAGGTTAACGAGCGCCTCGGTTAATGAGATTTCGGTTAACGATTTACCTTCCATAAGATTCTTAACTTCGGTTAACGAGCAATCCCTCGATTAACGAGTTTTTACAAGCCGACTTCAACATGTTTTCGCTTGCATTTGGCGGTCCACCAGCTGTAGTATTAGTCCGTCAATACAGCAATCAGTTTTAGGGCTTAAATTCCTTACTATTTTAGTAAATATCAAGAAGTTTATACTATTCAATAATTTTAAAAATTTAATATTAACTTTTTTAGTCATTTTAACAATTATTGAACATAATTGAAGGTAAAGAAACTAGTTTCTGGCGTGCCATCCAGCCTGTTAACACACCAGACAGGTGTTAGTCTCTCTCTGTTTTCAGTGGAGGTAACATCTTGCTTGAGACTCTCTTCAACTAAACGCTTTTTTTCTGTGTTTCCAAGCAAATTATTGGTCATTTTGAAATATATTTTACATATTGGCAATATATAATGCAGTGCAGTGTTGATTTAAAGAAAATAATCTTGAAATACACCAAGAGAATTAAAATTTTATGGGTGAAATGGTGCCATGGGGTGACTTTTCTTCCACCCCAATGCCTTCTCTTCTTCCTTCTCCTCCACCCCCATTCTAATTCCCATCATCACCATCATCATCCAGGAGCCTTCTACATACACACCTCAAAGTAAGTGTCTTTTTCTACCTTTTTTGTTGAATTTAGGCAATTTTCGGTGAGCTGGAACCAATTACAGTAAAAGTCCAAAAATCCGGATGCCAGAAATCCGGACCACCCGAGAATCCGGACTTTTCAAAAACTATTTTTTTTTTTTTTTTAGCGGGCTTTTGTGTGTATGTGCGCATGGGTGAGCGCCACAGCTGCACAGCGACAACAAGCGACCACGTGGTTGCCACTTTAAAACGAGCAATCAAATTGTGACAACATACCGTATATACTCGTCTATAACCCCCCTCGTTTATCAGTCGACCCTGATTTTTTGACCAAGAAATCGTTAATTTATGATATTTCTCGTTTATAGTTCGACCCACGTTTTTGAGGGTAATGGAACAACAAAACCTTCAGTAAAAACGCTCTACGTCCAATAAACTGAGGCTAGCCGTGCATGAAACACGAGTGCCGAAGGCAAATTGTTTACCATTTATTATTATGACACTTTACACTGAAATGCGGGTAGTTTCAACAAAAATATTGTATATTTCCTTTCAAGTATTTATTCAAGTCAATTAGGAGGGAATATTATTGAAATACAACAGTTTTTTAACTAAACCATTCGAAAAGCGATTACGGTAACATCTTTTGAACGAAAGAAAGCGAAAGTCATTGTTTTCGTCACGATTTTATCCCACTTTCCACTGTAATATGTACGTAATTTCAGGAAAAATATTACATTTCCGTGAATGTATTATATCAAGCACAGTATGAATAGAATATCATTGTAATATAACAGAATTTTAACCGAAAACTATTAAAAAAACGAGTAACATCTCAAGAACATCGGAAGCTTAGGTAAAGTCTTTTGTTTTCGTCATGTATTTTATCCTATTTTACATTAAAATACGTCACGTTTCCGCAAAACTACTATTTATTTCCGAGAATTTATTCATTCAGGCGTAGTTTAGGTAAAATATACGTGTGATGTAATAGTTTTTTAACTGGAAACGATTCGAAAAACACGTACCCTCTAGCCCTGTTCAAAGAGAGGACTGGGAGAAGCTGTTTGGTGCTGCAGACGAAGACAAGGAAAATGATTTTGATGGATTTTAATGAAAATATTCAGAAATATGGTATTGTAGTATTTATTCAAGTCAATTAGGAGGGAATATTATTGTAATACAACAGTTTTTTAACTGAAAACCATTCGAAAAGCGATTACGGTAACATCTTTTGAGCGAAAGAAAGCGAAAGTCATTGTTTTCGTCACGATTTTATCCCACTTTCCGCTGTAATACGTACGTTCAGCAAAAATATTACATTTCCGTGAATGCATTATATCAAGCACAGTATGAATAGAATACCATTGTAATATAACAATATTTTGAGTCCTACTCTTTCCATTTACAGAGTACTGTACAAGCCCATAATAATGGCTCCTAAAGTAGATAAACTTCGTTGTGTGAAGAGAAAGAAGAACACGTTGAAATTGAGTGACAAACTTGAAGTAATTAAGAAACTAGAACGTGATGTGAGCAATACTGTTCTAATGGAAACATACGACATTGAAAAGTCTACAATTTATGATATATAAAAGGCAAAGAAAAAATTCTAGAATTCACAGCTTTTTCATTAAAACTGCTCGTTTTGATAAATGAAGCATACTATATTTGCGAATGAATAAATTATCAAAATATACCTGTTCATCTCTTCTTTATTCTTCCTTAAGTTTGAATTTTAAAAGTACTGCCTGAGAATCCAGAAAATCCGAAAATCCGGACCAACCCAATCCCCAAACAGTCCGGATTTTTGGACTTCTACTGTACCCAAAACCCATTGAAACAATGGTTTCGGTTAATGAGTTTTTCGGTTAACGAGCAACCTGCTGGAACGGATTGTGCTCGTTAACCGAGGGACCACTGTATTAATGTTTGTTTATAAAAGGATAAAAGTACAGTAAATGATATGTATGTGACACAAGCACAGGGAGTCACATAATTCGTGAAATTCAAATTCACTTTCATACATTTGCGGGTAAAGTAAATCCTCGCTTAATGTCGACCCGCTTAATGTTGTTTCGGTACTCCGTTGCTAAACTTTAGAGACAAAATTTTTTTTAAAATCCAGGTGACTCGGTACAACGTCGTTTGAGTCTTCACGGACTACTTTTACCTTTTTCACAATATGTATTTATGATGGTGTGTGTATGTAAATGAGTAAAAATAAATGAAGAAAGTTACTATATCTACTGAAAAATAAGTTGAAAAAACATGTACAGAACTTAAATGTACTTAAGGGACTAGAATTTTTATCTCTTTTTGTAAAGTATATGATGTCCATATTCATATTATTTGCTGTCTTGCAAGGAATCCAGCAATGCAATTTATATTCTACTAACTTTGGTCTGTGATATTATATAAGATAAAAAATTTAAGCTTAAACCACCTTCAATCTTGCCGGAAGTGCGGAGGGGGAGGTGATGTATTATGATAGCTGGCGCCAGCCCACCGGCCAACCAAGGTTGCCTAGTGGTATTTATTTATCTGTCATGTAGAGGAGTTTTAAGTTTTTTCTTATAAAATCTCAATGAATGTGACTTTATAGTAATGCAAACAAGCACCTCACCAGGCATCACACGAGGAGTTTTGAATTTATGTACAGTAGAACGTCGATTTAAAGCAATGCAATTTACAATTATTGATTTAAAGCGACACCCACAATTAAGGACAATGTATTTATTTAAAGCGAATCTTTCCTATTTTACGCGAGTCATTCTGGCGCATCATATGGAAATGCACATTATTTAAAATTTTGCGCCTAATATTTACCGCCAGACGCGTCTCTGGGCACGCTACATGGCTGCCTGCCACCCTCCTACACCCTCACGTATCCTCAGTTCTCGCACTGACGCTCTGGTGAACGGACATATAGTGTGACACTATCTCCTTCTACCACGTGCATCAACCATCGCCACTATGTCCAAGACGCCAGCCACTACATCATTAACTACCCCAAAGACCATGAAATCAAGGTAAGCAATTACTGTACACTGGAGTAGAAAATCAAGATGCTGGAACCACTGCAGTGAGGAAATGGAGCTTCAAGTGTGGGGCGCCAATTTGGATAGTGATGTGGATAATGAGCTGGTCGAGTTGGGCTCTGCATCTTCAGAGGATGAATTGCCAAAATAAAGTTGAGTAAAAATCTATTTTTGATAGCATAAAGTAATTAAAAAATAAGTTGAGAGGAAAGTGAAAGTGCTTGGTGAGTCGGACATAAGGCGGGTAGTGTGTGGCACCAGCGTGACCACCATCTAACATCAGCTGATCACTAGTTAACAGACCATTTCGCGTCCCTTAATTTTAGCTGTGTTAATTTATGAGTGTTTGTTTTAGCATAATACAGGTTGTACCTCTCTAGTCTGGCATTCTGTGGTCCGGAAACTCCCGTGGTCCGTAACGATTTTAGTTTCTCCAATAGGAAGATAGGCAGCTTTTTTTTTTTTTTTTTTTATCTGAATTATTATTATTATTATTACAGGAGTATTAAATTTTTGCCCCTCAGGCCCCAATGTGGGTCAGTGACCTATGCTCGGGTAGGCTAATCCCCATAAAAAAAACAACAAAGCCGCAGGAAATTAAGGTTTGTTTACATCCGGCAGTTCGGCTGCTCTCTCTCTCTCTCTGCTTGTCTATACAAAGTACAGTAAAAGTCCAAAAATCCGGATGCCAGAAATCCGGACCACCCGAGAATCCGGACTTTTGAAAAACTAATTATTATTATTATTTTTATTTTTTATTTTTTTTTTTATTTTTAGCGGGCTTTTGTGTGTATGTGCGCATGCGTGAGCGCCACAGCGACAACAAGCGACCATGTGGTCGCCACTTTAAAACGAGCAATCAAACTGTGACAACATACCGTATATATTCATCTATAACCCCCCCTCGTTTATCGGTCGACCCTGATTTTTTGACCAAGAAATCGATAATTTATGATATTCCTCGTTTATAGTTCGACCCACGTTTTTGAGGGTAAGGGAAGAACAAAACCTTCAGTAAAAACGCTCTATGTCCTATAAACTGAAACACGAGTGCCGAAGGCAAATTGTTTACCATTTATTATTACGACACTTTACACTGAAACGCGGGTAGTTTTAACAAAAATATTGTATATTTCCATTCAAGTATTTATTCAAGTCAATTAGGAGGGAATATTATTGTAATACAACAGTTTTTTAAGTAAACCATTCAAAAAGCGATTACGGTAACATCTTTTGAACGAGAGAAAGCGAAAGTCATTGTTTTCGTCACGATTTTATCCCACTTTCCACTTTAATACATACGTAATTTCAGCAAAAACATTACATTTCCGTGAATGTATTATATCAAGCACAGTATGAATAGAATATCATTGTAATATAACAGAATTTTAACCGAAAACTATTAAAAAAACGAGTAACATCTCAAGAACATCAGAAGCTTAGGTAAAGTCTTTTGTTTTCGTCATGTATTTTATCCTATTTGACATCGAAATACATCACGTTTCAGCAAAACTACTATTTATTTCCGAGAATATATTCATTCAGGCGCAGTTTAGGTAAAATATACGTGTGATGTAATAGTTTTTTAACTGAAAACGATTCGAAAAACACGTACCCTCTAGCCCTGTTCAAGGAGAGACGGGGAGAAGCATTTTGGTGCTGCAAACGATGACAAAGAAAATGATTTTGATGGATTTTAAGGAAAATAATCAGAAATATGGTACAGTGAGTTCTGCTATAACACGTGTTTTGATAACGCGAATTTGCTCTAACGCGATTTATGAATTCGGAACAATATTTGTATAACGCGAACGCTTGTTTGCTATAACGCGATTTTTGCTTACTATTTCTCCAATTTTGTGGTATTAACTGTGAATATGGTAAAGAAGAATATCTCCAAAAAGCGTTCTGATGATAGAATTCCCGGTGATTATCGTAAAAGAAAGGATATAACACTTGAAGAGAAGCTCGATGTTATCAACCTCAAAATCACCCTTCTCCCCCATCAAGTTACATTCATATTTTTTCAAGGTAAAGTGTTAAATTTACTGTATGATTTCATTATTAGATATGAATGTAACATTTATTTAGACTGTGCTATCCTTTGTGTTAGGCTAACTACTAAATTTTTTCGATTTCGAGTAATCTGCACCTAACCCTATTTTCTCCATAAGCCCTGTTATTTCTATTACGCGATTTTCTATAACACGATATTTTACAAGAACACAATTATCGCGTTATAGCAGAACTACCTGTATCGTAGTATTTATTCAAGTCAATTAAGATAGAATATTATTGTAATACAGTACAACAGTTTTTCAACTAAACCATTCGAAAAGCGATTACGGTAACATCTTTTGAACGAAAGAAAGCGAAAGTCATTATTTTCGTCCAGATTTCATCCCACTTTCCACTGTAATCCATACGTCATTTTAGCAAAAATACCTGAATTACATTTCCGTGAATGCATTATATCAAGCACAGTATGAATAGAATACCATTGTAATATAACAATATTTTGAGTCCTACTCTTTCCATTTACAGATTACTGTACAAGCCCATAATAATGGCTCCTAAAGTAGATAAACTTCGTTGTGTGAAGAGAAAGAACACCACGTTGAAATTGAGAGACAAACTTGAAATAATTAAGAAACTAGTACGTGGTGTGAGCAATACTGTTATAATGGAAACATACGACATTGGAAAGTCTACAATTTATGATATAAAAAAGGCAAAGAATGAAATTCTAGAATTCACAGCTTTTTCATTAAAACTGCTCGTTTTGATAAATGAAGCATGCTATATTTGCTAATGAATAAACTATCAAAATGTACCTGTTCATCTCTTCTTTATTCCTCCTTAAATTTGAATTTTAAAAGTACTGCCTGAGAATCCGGAAAATCCGAAAATCCGGACCGACCCAATCCCCAAGCAGTCTGGATTTTTGGACTTCTACTGTACAACATTTAACCCTTCAATATATATGAGCAGTAAATAAGTGTTGCTTTCATATTCTTATGTAGAGTAATGATGATATGTTTTCACATGTGCTCACTTACATACGCTCAGTCTCACTTTTTTTTTTACCATTAATGGTTAGCTACCGTATATACCCGTGTATAGCACGAGTTCTGGATTTAGGTAAAATATACATGTGGTGTAACAGTTTTTTAACTGAAAACGATTCGAAAAACACGTACCCTCTAGTCCTGTTCAAGGAGAGGACTGGGAGAAGCTGTTTGGTGCTGCAGACGATGACAAAGAAAATGATTTTGATGGATTTTAATGAAAATATTCAGAAATATGGTATCGTAGTATTTATTCAAGTCAATTAGGATAGAATATTATTGTAATACAATACAACAGTTTTTTAACTAAACCATTCGAAAAGTGATTACGGTAACATCTTTTGAACGGAAGAAAGCGAAAGTCATTATTTTCGTCACGATTTGATCCCACTTTCCACTGTAATACGGACGTCATTTTAGCAAAAATATTACATTTCCGTGAATGCATTATATCAAGCACAGTATGAATAGAACAATATTTTGAGTCCTACTCTTTCCATTTACAGATTACTGTACAAGCCCATAATAATGGCTCCTAAAGTAGATAAACTTCGTTGTGTGAAGAGAAAGAAGAACACGTTGAAATTGAGTGACAAACTTGAAATAATTAAGAAACTAGTACGTGGTGTGAGCAATACTGTTCTAATGGAAAATACAACATTGGAAAGTCTACAATTTATGATATCAAAAAGGCAAAGAATAAAATTCTAGAATTCACAGCTTTTTCATTAAAACTGCTCATTTTGATAAATGAAGCATGCTATATTTGCTAATGAATAAACTATCAAAATGTACCTGTTCATCTCTTCTTTATTCCTCCTTAAATTTTAATTTTAAAAGTACTGCCTGAGAATCCGGAAAATCCGAAAATCCGGACCGACCCAATCCCCAAGCAGTCCGGATTTTTGGACTTCTACTGTATTTAGAGAAACTTGGGCTTCAACAAAATTTCCCTTCTGCAAAAAGAAAAAAGAAGTGCTATAAAACAAGCAAAGAGAAATGTTACGCAATCCGGAAAGTTGCTTTAAACTAACCAACCCATTCCTCTGGACTCGTAAATCACAATTATGGGAACATTATTGTTCTGGCTAGGATTGTCTTTTCTAGTCCACAATCATCCTCTCTACATTATTTTGTCACAAAGAAAGAAATGGATTAACTATTATATACACAGCCCTAGTTGATATCCTGAAAATTAAACAGAGCTTTATAATTTCTCAGATTCTAATTCACGTATGTATTCAAAAGTACAGGGTGTCATGGTTTAGTGTCAGGGTTGTGTATTTTTAAGTAAAATGATGATAGGTAGATTAATTATTCCCATTAGAATTAATGGAAATGGAGGGGCTGGATTCCAGAGAAATTCTATATTGGGCAAAATTCATTCTACACTGTCAGTTTTAATAAAATACATTCTACACATTTAAAGTCATAAGTAATTAAAACAAAAATTATTTATTCTGAAAAATATATTCCATGTTTCCATTATCCTCATTTAGTATAGATTTTTTTGTTCCCCACAATTAGTTTATAAAAAAATAAAAAAATAAAATCTTTTAGAAGAATAAATCTTAAATATGATTTGAAAATTACAAATAGAATAAAAATCTCTCAAAACTAACACCAAGTAACGCATGAGTTAGATAGGCTGCTATGAAAACTGTTGAGCCCCAATTAATTTGCTTGAAAAGAAAACCAATTTGGATACCTGTTCACCTTTCTAACATTGTTGAAATGGTACATAATGACATTATTATGGAACAATACATAACTTTATACAGATATGGGACCCATTTCATCGACAAAACTATGACTTTAATCAAAACGACTTTATAAGAGGTCATGTATTAAAAACCATTCTAATTTCTTTCTGTTGTCAATACAAATAAAATAGAGAGATAACTGTTACTATTCTTCCTGAATACTATCACAAGCCATGAGTCCATTCTTAAAATTTATATACTGTACTGTATTAATAAAGGGGCACAAAATTTTGAAATGTCAATGAAATGAAAACAAATTGCAAACACAACTGTAAATTTTTTATTAGCTTTACACTAGGAAAACCATGTCACAAAATGTGATACAATGCTGGTTACTTTGCCCCTAGAGTATTGTACTACACAATGCAAATGTTCTACTACACAACCAGGAATTCACTATACAGGTACAGTACTTGTAAATTAACGAAAATGAGCACAATCAAACATTGAGAAGAAAGACCTAAGGATTTCTATTACCAGTTCTTATGAGAAAAAAATAAGAACCATGTCAATAAATGGGGTAAATAAACCCCAAAAAATGAATGGGCAGAACATGTCAGTAGGATATACATAGATTCAGCCATGATATAATGCAAGTTTTTATAATCTATTACAAATACTCTTCTTTTTTAAATCCACTTTTCATTTAAGGGTGTTGTATTGCACTCTGTACTACAATCACATTAATAACTATAAAATACATGTGAGGATTTGCAAAACTTAAAGTATAAATCACTATTTCTTTACCAAACCACCTAGTTTTAACACACAAAAACAGTAAACCACACAATAAAGGAATGGAATTATACAAAAATATGAATGTTTGGATTATCACTTTGAACTTGGGCGAAGTGAGGACTTGGTGATTACTTCCTAAGAACTAAGCATAAACCTTTATTTCTTCTTCTTGAAGCTTGTCACTGAAGGTGCGACTGGGGTAGTACTTGCCTGGCCCATCTTGTTGATGTAATATAAGCCAACCAGAGAACAAAGCAAACTGAAAATAGATTTACAGTATTACAATATCTTTGGAATATCAATCCATAATAGATTTATCAATTCAGCTATTCAGAAAGAATAAATACTGTACAGTAGGCTCTCACCGATAACGTTTAATAGGTGCCTGAAAAACACCGTTATTAGCGAAAACGTTATTTGTGTGACATTAAAATACATGTAAAAAGGGTTTATTGGTGCAGCCGCCACAAGAATTTCACCCATTTTTTCCCCTTGAAGCCCTCCTAACACTTTTTGTTAGCTAAAATAAAAAGAATTGTTATTCAATCATCAAAATAAAGAGTTTGAGTAATATAACACTTAGTTTTTGAGGTGCTTGGTGTGATGATTGTTCCATATCTGAGGGTCACTAACACTTGCACTGTCTTTCATTCTACAAGATAACCATTTCACAAGAAAATGCTCTGTTATCACTAACAACCTGTTTCTATTGCCTTTATCATTCATAGCTCGCCTCGCATTTCCATCACTACCGAAATATTTTTAGCCAGCACAATACTCTTCTTGGTCTCCTCTAAGTTCCTCTTAATATTTCGCACTGTAGACTCAGGACAGTTCAATTTCCTCACTTTAAAAGTTCCCTGTCATTCAGGTGGCAAATCACTCCCTCCACCACCTCCCCTAGCCCCCACAGGCAAAAATGCAGAAGCCATTATTGATCACCGACCCCAACAACCATTGGTTATACAGTCAACCCTCACTTTACACGGTTAATTCAACCCACAGGGTACCGCGGAAAGTGAGAAACACGTAAAGTGAACAACATATGGGATTAATTGAAATAGAGACCAGGCCGACCCCCAAACTCCACTTTTTGACGACACACAACTATGTTGTAGTAAAAATATTATCTTAACTTTATGATGGTATGCACACACAATTAATAATTAAGAGAAATATCAATAATATTAGGTTTTTTAACACTTACATTAGTAGAAAAGATGGCTGGGCACACGGGGATGGGCGGTTTGGTTTCGAGGCAGAGGGCAGATTATTGGCCCTCACCTGTATCACTTGTATGAATTGTATCACTATCCACCACAGAGGCTTGCAGGGCCTCTTTGTCAAACCCCTCAAAGTCCATATAAGTCCAGATCCTCACTATAATTATCACTATCACTGACTTGGGCCGGCTGTGGTGGGTGGCGGGTGAAGAACTCGGTAATGTTCTGATGACTGGGTGACCTTGTGCGCACCATGCTCACACCGCTTACACAACATGGCGGATGGCGGGAGGTTTGAATCCAAAAATGGCGCGGCTCGCCAGCCGCTCTCCGCGTAAAGGGGTACATGCACCGCAGAATGTGAGCATTCCTGTTTCGGCAGGGTACCGTGGAAACGCGGAATGTGGGACCGTGTAAAGCGAGGGTTGACTGTAGTGGTGAAAATCTCACACGTGGGCACAGCGCTGTATTCCACTGTGCGTGAGAGTGAGGCGCAGTGGACAACTACGTCATCAACATGGCGGCAAACAAACGCTATCATTGATGCGCTCGGACGCTTCCCGCGAAATTTCCGTTATTCAAGAGAATCCAGACGTTATTATCGAAAATGGCTATCTATTGTAATTTACCGTTATTGTCGAAAACGTTATTGTGGAAGTCATTATTGACGAGAGCCTACTGTATACAGGTATCAATCGTTTAACAATAGTTTACTTAGCAATATTTTGGTTTAGTCATTTAAAACACCCTTTGTTGTTTAACGATCTGCAATTTCCAGTTTTGGGATATTCGACTTTACTGGGAAAAATTAAGGAGAGAAGTCGGAAAAACTTGGGATTCTGTGCTCCAAGTGCGCATCATTACAGTACTGTCTGTAATGTGGCTTAGAACATCCCGCACGGGTCGCACGTGTTACACCATTTTGATATTGTGTCATCATATCTCAGAACATTGCGACAATAAAGGAAAAGCATTCAGGTAGGGACCATCGTATAACTGATCTTCAGCCATCACATAGCGGTAAATAGTGTTAATTTATTAGCATCGTGAAACTGATTGAGTATATAACGGTCATTGCCTATACAGTGGTCCCTCGGTTAACGAATGACCTTCCGTAAGAATCTTCATTTCGGTTAATGAACAAAAATTCGGTTAACGATATTCTTACGAAAACGGCCTGCTCACCAGCTGGAAGTTTAATCTGCCAATACAGTAATCGGTTCTAGGGCTTATATTCGTTTCCATTTGAGTAAATATCAAGAAGGTTGTGTTATTCAATATTTTTCAAAGTTTTATATTAAAATTATTAGTCATTTTAACATTTATTTAACATACGGTAATTGCAGTACAGGGAACTAGTTTTTGGTGCACCCATCAGCCACTTCACTCACCCACCAAGGCGTCAGTTTGTGTGTCTGTTCAGTGAAGGAAACATCTTGCTTGTGGCTCTCTTGAACTGAGAGTATATTTACATTTTTACAGTACAATTATTGGTCATTCTGAAATTTATTTAACATATTGACAATATATAGCACAGTGCAGTGTTGATTTAAATAAAATAATCTTGAATTAGACCTAGTAAACTTAAAATTTTATTGGAGAAATGACTGCATCAAGCATCGGTCCCCTGGAATGTGATTTTTCCTCCATCCCCACTTCCTTCTCTTCTCCCTTCTCCTCCACCCCCCACTTCCTTCTCTTCTCCTCTACCCCTACTTCTAATTCCCAGCATCATCAACCAGGAACCTTCTACATACACACCTCAAAGTAAGTGTACTTTATTGCATTTTTTTTTTACTTTGTATGTGCTTTTCTGTGATCTGGAATCAATTACCCAAAAACCCATTGAAACAATGGTTTCGGTTAACGAGCAAGCTTCTGGAACGAATTGTGCTCGTTAACCAAGGGACCACTGTATCCCATTGAAACAATGGATTCGGTTAATGAACGAACTTCTGGAACAAATTGTGTTCGTTAACCGAGGGACCACTGTACTACTATTTTCTTACAGAATAAGTAAATAATGATTAAATGTGCCAAAATAGGCCTTTAGCATTAGAAAAAATGCAGTTACTGTACTTAGAAATACATGTGATTTTCCACTGATATCTCCATACAAAAAAGTCTACATTAAGCAGCAAGCAAACAGCTCCAGCGCAACGATAACAAAACAACAAAAAATAGCTGCCGTGAGGTGACAACGCTTAACTTTTATATTTATATAAACACTTGTTAACATCAATAATAAATGAAACTAAATTTAATAACTCACCAGTTAATTTTTTTTTATCTTGTAGTGTGGTTTACCACCGCTACCTCGCTCCTACTATGCACCTACTCCTGACACTCACCTGCCCCACCCTTCATATCACTCTCCTTTTCACGTCCATACTAATGACTTTCCTGGGTACCAACACGCACAGAAGTTACAATTTTATTTAGGAAAGGAATGGAACCAGTGTTGAACAGAGGTGAACAGTGCTTAAGTCAGTGAGAACAACTCAACAGTAACAGCCGAGTCGTACCCATGTTAAACTTCATACAGTGAGGTCCCAAGTACCCAGTGATAATTGCCCGTGAGATCCAACAAGAACCAGCGATGTGTTAATCCGTCTACGATAGAAAGGCCTGGGACCACACCTCACTTGTATAACACCATTTGTGAGGGAATTACTACACCATGTCAGGTCCCTCATAATACCATCTGTGAGGAAATTACTACATCACGTGAGGCCCCCCATAACACCATCTGTGAGGGAATTACTACACCACGAGGTCCCTCCTAACACCTGGGAGGGAGTTGCTACACTACGTGTTTGCTGTTCAACACCTACATTAATCTGTATGTTCACTGTATACTTTTCTGTGAGCTGGAACCAATTACCCAATATCCCATTGAAACAATGGTTTCGGTTAACAAACGACCCTCTCGAACGAATTGAGTTCGTTAACCGAGGGACCACTGTATGAATACCATGTGGCTATCTCTCTTCCTACTCTTATGTTCGTTCATAAAAACTTTTGGGCTTCCGCCCTGGGTTTTCTAATTGCTCTCAGCATGAAGACCAGAGTTGAGTTTTTTTTCATAACTTTATTTTATTGATGTCCTCAGTAGTGGGTTCAGCCTTTCCAGGCGAACTTTAGCGAGGCTGCTAGACTTGGTGTTCCTTCCGGAATACTGACCTTCCGGTCTTACTAGCAATCTAGAGTTATGTTGAGATGGACCTTGCATCCTTATATGGGTAATATGGGAACCATTCAGGGTGAAATTTTCAACCCAATAAATATTGCTAGGGTAATAGTGAACGATGTTGCCAATAGAGCGCTATTTTAGCGGCTCAGCACTGTCAACCCTGCCGGGTGATAGTACTCACTCAGGTATTATCGCTAAGCTAATTAATTGGGGGATAATGTCTGTGCCCCTGATTGGCAACAAAAAGAGAACTTGATGATCCCTCTAAATGAAATATGTTAAAGAGTGTGTGTGTGTATATATATATATATATATATATATATATATATATATATATATATATATATATATATATATATATATATATATATATATATATATATATATATATATATATATATATATATATATATATATATATATATATATATATATATATTTATATATATATATATATAAAATAATAATAATAATAATAATAATAATAATAATCATTGACCTAAGGGATACTCGAGATAAAGAGTGGGGAGATGGATACGACATAGTGAGTTAATTGTTTATAATTGTCAAACGAGTGACTTACGTATATAACAATAAGAGATCTTAATGAACTAACTTCCTCATAATACAATCGGCCCTTAACATACGCGGATTTAGCAGACACGGATTTGCAAATATGCGGATTGCCCCGCCGGAGGAATATTCTGTACATTGAAGTAATTGAAGTACATTCAAATCGCGCGCCATTCAACTAGCACGCGGCACCGAACACGGGACACCGCCCGCTCCCGCAACCTCACACACACACGCATAGCTCTCCCTCACTCGGTCAGTCTCGCTGTAACCACGCTTGTGTTGACATCAGCATTGTAGTTGCAAAAATATTACATTTCCGTGAATGTATTATATCAAGCACAGTATGAATAGCAGTGGCGTGTCGTGAGAAAAATGCTAGGGTAAGCAAATGACGCTTTCTTACTTGTAAAGTCACGAGATCTAAAAGTAGATCACATACAGACTGTATGTGATCTACTAAAGAATTCTTTTAGATCTCGTGACTTTACAAGTAAGAAAGCGTCATTTGCTTACCCTAGCATTTTCTCACGACACGCCACTGATGAATAGACTATTACTAATATAACAGTATTTTAACCGAAAACTATTAAAAAAACGAGTAACATCTCTTGAACATCGGAAGGTTAGGTAAAGTCTTTTGTTTTCATGTAGTTTATCCTAATTTATATTGAAATACATTACATTTCAGCAAAACTACTATTTATTTCTGAGAATATGGAAATGTAATATTTTTGCTGAAATGACGTACGTATTACAGTGGAAAGTGACGAAAGCAATGACTTTCGCTTTCTTTCATTCAAAAGATGTTACCATAATCGCTTTTCGAATGGTTTTCAGTTAAAAAACTGTTGTATTACAATAATATTCTATCCTAATTCACTTGTGATGCAACAGTTTTTTAACTGAAAACCATTCGAAAAGCGATTATGGTAACATCTTTTGAATGAAAGAAAGCGAAAGTCATTGTTTTCCTCACGATTTTATCCCACTTTCCACTGTAATACATACGTCATTTCAGTAAAAATATTACATTTCCGTGAATGTAGTATACAGTATCAAGCACAGTATGAATAGAATATCATTGTAATATAACAGTGTTTTAACCGAAAACTATTAAAAAAACCAGTAACATCTCTTGAACATCGGAACGTTAGGTAAAGTCTTTTGTTTTCGTCATGTATTTTATCCTATTTTACATTGAAATACATCACGTTTCAGCAAAACTACTATTTATTTCTGAGAATATATTCATTCAGGTGCAGTTTAAGTAAAATATACATGTGATGTAACAGTTTTTTAACTGAAAACGATTCGAAAAACACGTACCCTCTAGCCCTGTTCAAGGAGAAGACTGGGAGGAGCTGTTTGGTGCTGAAGACGATGACAAGGAAAATGATTTTGATGGATTTTAATGAAATTATTCAGAAATATGGTATCGTAGTATTTATTCAAGTGAATTAGGATAGAATATTATTGTAATACAACAGTAGTGACGATGTGGAGGAGGCAGAGGGATAGAGCGGGAAGGAGTGGTGACGAGTGGAGATGCCAGCCAGTACATTACGGGTGTACAGTATTAATTGTTTTTATAGCTCTTTTTGCATTTTAATATTAAATACTGTACATTACGTTTCAACAAAACTACTATTTATTTCTGAGAATATGGAAATCTAATATTTTTGCTGAAATGACGTACGTATTACAGTGGAAAGTGGGATAAAATTGTGACGAAAGCAATGACTTTTGCTTTCTTTCGTTCAAAAGATGTTACCGTAATCGCTTCTCAAATGGTTTTCAGTTGAGGGATTATGAGGCTAATGATAGGATAGAATATTATTGTAATACAGTACAACAGTTCTTTAACTGAAAACCATTCGAAAAGCGATTACGGTAAAATCTTTTGAACAACGAAAGAAAGCGAAAGTCATTGTTTTCGTCATGATTTTATCCCACTTTCCACTGTAATATGTACGTCATTTCAGCAAAAATATTACATTTCCATATTTATTTCTGAGAATATATTCATTCAGTCACAGTTAAGGTAAAATATACTTGTGATATAATATTTTAATGAAAATACCGTATCGTAGTTTTCTTTTGTTTCAAATTTAATTACTAACAAAGATTAATGTTTCAAATGTAATGAACAAAAATTTAAGTACAGTATCTATAAATAAACTTTAAAAAATGAATACTTTATGTTTTACATCGAACTGTGATACCATACCATGCATTTGGCTACCTACTTTGGGCTTGCTATGATGATGCAAGAGATCTGCCCTGGCAACTTTACCGACACTCACAGCTGGTGGTGCGTTGGTGCGTCGTTTCCATTGTTTACTGGTAGTTACTGGTAAATATTTTTTTCTATTACCCGTTTAGAGGTCGACCCCCAATTTTTTGCCAAATAATTTGGTCTTAAAAACTTACACACAGGTATATACGATAAATAAAGACATGGGGGGCCAGGGTTACTTTTGGGGGGGGGCAGCAAAAGTACATGGATTTTTAACATTCACAGGTATCTCTATTACCTAACCCCCGCGTATGTTAAGGGCCGACTGTATAACAATTATGAGTCATATTGATTAGGTTTGGGAGAAAATGTTTTCTCTCTTATATTTTTATAATGATATAATGTGACTCATAGTGTTTCTCCTAGTTTAGATGAGTGATGTACAACTGGAGGATGAAGGACAGGAGTCCGGCCTATGGATGGTGGAGGAGACTATGGAACTGTCCTGAGGAGACAGTATTGAGTGATGAGCTACAAGGACTAGAAAGTTCAGCTCATACACTACATACAAGGAATTGTCTGTCAGTAGAGAATGTGAATTCAGTAGTAGTAGTTTCACCCAAGACCCAAGAGGACCATACTACAGTAAAAGTCGAAAAATCCGGATGCCAGAAATCCGGACCACCTGAGAATCCGGACTTTTCAAAAACCCAATTTTTTTTTTTTTAGCTGGCTTTTGTGTGTGTGCGCATGCATGAGCGCCACGGCTGCATAGCGACAACAAGCGACCACGCAGTGGCCACTTTAAAACGAGCAATCAAACTGTGACAACGTATGTAATTTTGAATCCTACTCTTTCCATTTACAGAGTACTGTACAAGCCCATAATAATGGCTGCTTAAGTAGATAAACTTCGTTGTGTGAAGAGAAAGAAGAACACGTTGAAATTGAGTGACAAACTTGAAATAATTAAGAAACTAGAACGTGGTGTGAGCAATACTTTTCTAATGGAAACATACGACATTGGAAAGTCTACAATTTATGATATAAAAAAGGCAAAGAATAAAATTCTAGAATTCACAGATTTTTCTTTAAACCTGCTCATTTTGACAAATGATGCATGCTATATTTGCTATTGAATAAACTATCAAAATGTACCTGTTCATCTCTTTATTCCTCCTTAAATTTGAATTTTAAAAGTACTGCCTAAGAATCCGGAAAATCCGAAAATCCGGACCGACCCAATCCCCAAGCAGTCTGGATTTTTGGGCTTCTACTGTACATGTAATTGTAAAGGATGTAGAGCCACTTGGATTACTAAGATAGATCCTCATGTGGCTTGCATAATTCATGGACAGCTGTGTCTCAAATAACCAATTTTCACCAATTGATTGTGCAGTTTGTTATGATCAAATTTTTCTATTTCATCAAGCTACAGGTGATAAGAAAGATTTAGTGCAGATCCAAATTAAAAATAGGTGGAATAAGGCCTTGAAGAGTAAATTTTTAAATGTAAAACAATGGAAAGATCCCAAGTTGGCAGAAAGTTTAGGTTTATTGGTGTTAGGTAAGAGACTTAATCCCCACTTAGACAAGCCTGCTTCTGCTAAGAAAAATAAGTTATTGGACCTTCCAGACAATGGGGCAGTAGGAAGTTTACAAAAACCTCTATCTACTCAGTCTGATTTCAGTGGATTCCAGGATCAGGACGATGAGCCTGGTTCTAATCATAGTGTTCAGTCTCTTGAGCAGGAAGAACCTGTTGAGACTGACTTCATCCTATCCACATTTTGGCAACCACTTCCACCTGGGGCAAAAGTGTTGGTTACTATGAGTGGAAACAGGCTGCTGTCGACGGCCACGCAGCTGATGGATAACATTGAGTGTAAGGATGATCCAAACAGGCCTTGGATAACATTGGTAAGATCTAAGTCTTCTTTGTTTTCTACTACATCTGAATCTGTGGATTCCTTATTCAAGGTATTTTATGAAAATGTTCCTAAACTTCCTGATATCTCAGCACTTACAAAGAGACAGGAAAGACAAGCAACTGTGGGTCATCATTCATTGTTTTTGGAAGGTGATAATACACTTTCTTGGCCTGATATTTGCCCAAAGATGATCTCTGAAATAGACGAAGTCTGGGCTGATGTATTGAAAGACTTAACATTCATTCCCGCAGACAGGCATGCTCACAAGTTTAGTTTTCTGAAATTCCAATTTAATGACAAAAAGAGTTCCTCGTATGAACTTTCCCAGTATTTGTCGGCTCCAAAATATGTTGATATAAGTTATGAAAAAAATTTGAAACCAGTTGCTTCTGCACTGCTGCTTGAAGAATTTAAAATTAGGAAAATGGCAGCAGATATTTGGTCTGCAATTATGATTTGTCAGTTATTAACTAAGTTTGTGCTGGACTATGAAGAAAATTCAGAAGTGGACAAATGTTTCGCTGCTGCTTTACAGGGGATCCCATATTCCCTGTACAACTCATTTTTAGATATGTTGTTGAAAGTCCTAAAACTGAAAGCCCAGCTAAGGAAGCAAGCAACAAATAATGCTTCAAGTGGTAGTGCTTATTTATTGCTACGTTCTTCCCCTCTTTCTCCTGCTTTGTTTGATGAACAATCAATGGTTAAATATAGATCAGCTGTTGAGCAAGCTATTCATATTACTGTTCCCAGGAGTCCTCAGACCTTTTGGAAATCTAAAAGAGGAAGGTTTTACAGGGGAACAGGACCAGCTGCTCGGTTCAGTTATCAACCTAGAGGAAACTTTAGAGGAGGAAATAATCAGACGTAGTAGGGGTGGCCGTTTGTTCAGAAGCGGAAGGAGACCTTATTCCACCACATCAGCAACCACTCCCTTCCAATGAAGCCTGACAGCTGGGTCGTCTAGGGGGTTGGGAAAACAGATGGACTTCTTCCATATGGGCTTACAAGACAATCAAAGGGGGGCCTCACATGGACTTTGTTGAGGCGCCCTCCCCTAGCATTACCAAAAAAGGGTAAAAAACCAACCCCCTTACTTACAGAATTTGTAATTCAACTATTAAACAGAGGTGTCATAGAACTGTTACAGTCAGAGAAATGCTTCATGTCTCGCTTATTCCCAGTCCCCAAGAAAGGCAGCGACAAATTAAGATGGATTTTGGATCTTTCAGTCCTGAAAAAATTTATTCCAAAAGAAGTTTCAAGATGCTCACTTACGATCATCTGAGGCATCTACTTCCGCCCAATGCTTGGATCTCAAAAGTGGATCTCGAAGATGCCTATTATCACGTTCCTGTTGCTGCCAGGTAAAGAAAGTTTCTAGTGTTCAAAGTAGGGGATGTAAGTTATCAATTCACAGTGATGCTATTCGGCCTGACGATTGCGCCAAAAGTCTTTACAAAATTGGTGAATATCCCCAGAGAGATCCTTGCGAAGGAGGGCATAAGAACTTTTGTTTATCTAGACGATTGGCTGATAGTGGGAAACTCTTTCGAAGAGTCAAAGGGCGACCCAACGTACACTAGTACTATTTCAAAACCTAAGATTAAAGATAAACCAGGTCAAATAAAATTTAATACCATGTCAAAAGTTGGATTGGTTAGGTCTCCAGCGGGATACAAATCAGCAGTCAGTCAGTCTACCAGAAGCAAGAGTAACAGATGTGATAAACCAAGTAGAAGCCTTTTGTGTAAAACACAAGGTTTCTTGGCACATTGGGAAAAACTTCTGGGTCTGTTGAATTTTGCCACAATAGTGGTTCCATTGGGAAAGTTAAGGAAAAAGCAACTATCTAATCTGGGCTCGAAGTTGATTCACAGAAGCAGAAATACGGCTTCTTCTCTCCCTATTCAGATAAAGAATCATCTGTTATGGTGGACAAAATTGGACAATCTAATCGGTTCCTCTCCCTGGGTTCCGCCTCAAACAGGTTTGGTCGTTTGTACAGATGCATCCGAAATAGGATGGGAATACCATTCCTCAAAAGGGGAATTCAGTCAAGGGAAGTGGAGCAACTTCCTTTGGGACAAACACATAAATGTAAAAGAATTAGCAGTGGTCCTATTCTTGTCGGCAAACCCAAATTTACATAATATATCCTGTTTGCCATGGACAACAAAACGGTAGTGTTTTGTCTCAATCATCAAGGCTCAACCAGGTCTTGGCCCCTTCTACAACTGTCAGAAAAAATTTTCAGAGTTTGTGTAACACAAACGCTTTACCTCAAAGCAACTTATATACCAGGAGTGCAAAACAATTGGGCAGACGCGCTGTCCTGTCTCCGGCCAGTATCGACAGATACAGAAAGGTCCCTAAAGGTATCAGAGTTCAAGAGTCTAGTGAAGAAGTTTGGAACTCTAAAGATAGATCTCTTTGCCTCCCTAAAAAATCACAAGATGCAACTTTAAGCATCTTTGGAGAGGTCAAATCTTTTAGGAAATGCTCTACTCTTAGATTGGAACCTTTGGAATTCAATCTATCTGTTCCCACCTGTGAAAATATTGCCCAAAGTGGTTCACAAACTCAGATCCTTCCAAGGCAAGGTCCTCTTAATTGCACCATATTGGATCCTACAACCTTGGTTCCTGGATCTGTTGGACTGGTGCCCGCAACCGCTACAATTGCAACAAGGATGTCTAGACCAGGCACTACATTCTCAGTTTGAAATATCCTTGGCACTTCACGCTTCGAGTTTCTCAAAAGGAGTTTAAATAGGTTGTTGGGTAATTCCAATATAGCTAATCAAGTATTAGCAGGTCATAGACCCCAAACTTCTACTCAATATGAGAAAGCTTCGGATCTCTTTCAACAATTTATCAAGTTAACAACTCCAGAATCATTGTCAGAACAGTGGTGTTAGAATTTTTAGAATTTCTGTTCAGAGTTAAAGGCCTTCAAGGATCGACAATTGTATCTTATAAATCAGCATTGGTTGACCCTCTGGCTTGGGGTTTTAATATTACCTTGAACCCAAGGATTTATCAAATGCTAATATCGTCCTTTTTCATTCACAGACTCCACTCGGCCTAAGAGAATCCCTCCTTGGTCTCTGGAAAAAGTTATTAAATTTCTTATGGGGCCAAATTACAATATAAATCTGAACCGGGACAGATTGCTCCTGAAGGCAGCCTTCCTTCTAGCAATAGCAACAGGTATGAGAATCAGTGAACTGATTTCAATTTCCAATAATCCATCATTTTTGGTATTTTCTGAGGAGGATGTTACCCTTTTTCCTACGAAGATCATAAGAAAAAATGAAAGGGAAGATTTTCAAGCTCAACCTATTAGGATAAAATGCCTAATGGATGAGACAAGGGTTCCTCATATATTGTGGCCAGTTAAAAATCTTCAGGAATGGTTCACCAGATTCCCTAATCGAGGCCCCTATGTTTTCTCATCTAGGGATGGTAAGAAATTGTCTTCTAGTCAAATGACAAAATCTTTATCTCAATTAGTGAATCAAGCAGACCCTGCCAAGAAATTTTGGGCACATGACACTAGGAAATACGCAGGGTCTGTGGCCTTTCTGCGGCATATGAGCCTCAGTCAGATCAAGGAAATGAGCTTTTGGAGATCTTCAAAAACTTTCAAAGACAGCTATCTTCATCTATCTCTGAGAGATGCTTCACATGTGGTGGTGCTGGGGTCCCCTCCTCCACCTAGTTAATCTCCACAACCAGGACCTTCTTCCTCATCAGAATAAAGTGAGTATCCTCATTGAGATATGTAAATTAACATTTTACCTTCCGGTAAATGTTCCTAATTTTGGAAATATTCTAAACGGTTTATAACCATAATCTGGACCTAAGCTAGCGGAGCCTTGTATGCAAAGTCACCTCCCTCTCCACCTCCTGCTCGGGTATTCAAGCTAGGCGTCGCATTCTGGGGTTGAACAAAAAGCCGTTTTTTTCTAAAAACCAGTTTTTGTGATATAGCCCAGAATGCGACGCCGATAACCCACCCATCTCCACCCCTCGAGAATTGACTTTTGTTTACTGCTCACTCTAAGGCAAGAGATGACGGTGGCAGTGCGTATGATGGGGGGTGAGGGAGGGGGTTTCGAGAATTGCAATTAAATGCCAGGTAGCGACGTGTCCTCCTAATATTACTTATTAAGTAATAATTAGATGTTTTAATTGCCTATATGTTGGACTGGCGAGTTATTGCTAGGCATTAACATACCTAGGTTAAAAGTTAGGCGTCACATTCTGGGCTATATCACAAAAACTGGTTTTTAGAAGAAAAAAAACGGCGTTTTCATCTCGTATTTTCGGGTAGATATATGTAACTTTCGTTGTTTATTTTTACTCATTTACATGCACACACCATCCTAAATAGATATTCTGAAAAAAGTAAAAGAATTAATTGTCCTAAGGGCAAACCTGTACTCAAATGTAGTAATTACTAATATTTTTATGTCTAGTGCAAACTATGGGATGTTTATTCTCAAATTAATCACTATCTTACAAGAATTTCAGCAATGTAAGTTATATTCTGCCAAGTCAATTCAGTGACATTTTCTAAGCGAAAAACTTAAACTCCCTCTATATGAAAGATAAATACACACTAGGTAATCTTCGCCACATGCCTATCAACACCTCACCCCCCTTCCTCCCAGCCAGGGTGAAGGTAGTTTTAGGCTCTAAGTTTTTATCTTATAAAATGTCACTGACTAAACTTAGCAGAATATAACTTGTATAGCTGGAATCCTTCAAAAGAAAAAGTCTGTAGCACAACTAACGCCAGTGTTCACTGTACTCGCTTCTCGTATCATCGAACAATATCGCTCTCATATCATCGAATTCTCGTATAAAGAATGCTCGTATAATGAGATCCCCCTGTACGTATATGGAAAATCTGATTGCTGAAGCCAACATAGATATTTCAGATACAAAAATGCAAATCAATATTAGTGTAATTTCAATCTGCAAAGTCTTTCACAAGTTGCTGAACCAAAACAGATTTCATATGAATGAACTGGTAGCTAGTTAACCTTACATTCTATGATGGGGGCATAAAATCAACACAGAAAAATTGCCTTAATTAATACAGTATCATTCCCACATGTACACACAATACAGTGGTCCATCGGTTAACGAACGGTTCGCTTAACGAAATTTTGGTTAACAAATTACCTCCCGTAAGGATCTTCAATTCGGTTAATGAACAAAACTTCGATTAACGAAATCCTTACGAACAACACGTTTTGTTGTGAGCATTAGCTGATGAACTAATTTGCCAATTCAGTAATCTGTTCTATGTTTACATTCGTTTCCAGTGGAGTATATATCAAGAAAGTTGTGCTCTTTAATATATTGGCATCATTTATATTAAAATTATTAGTCATTTTAAAATTTAGTTAACATATTGATAATATATGCAGTACAGGGAACTAGTTTTTTGGGAGCCCATCAGATGCTTGACTCAGCCACCAGGCGTCAGTTTGGCTTTGTTGACAGTGGAGTGAACATCTATTTTGTTGGTGTCTTGAATATTTTTGCATTTTTACATTGAAATTATTGGTTATTCTGAAATTTAGTTAACATATTGATAATATATAGTGCAGTGCAGTGTTGATTTAAATAAAATAATCTTGAATTACACCTAGTGAACTCAAAAATTTTATTGGTGAAATGACAGCATCAAGCATGGGTCCCCTGAAAGGTGAATTCTCCTCCATCCCCACTTCCTTCTCCCTTCTCCTCCACCCCCACTTCTAATTCCCATCATCAACCAGGAACCTTCTACATACACACCTCAAAGTAAGTGTACTTTACTGCAATTTTTTATTTTACTTTGTATGTACTTTTCTGTGAGCTGGAACCAATTACCCAAAATCCCATTGAAACAATGGATTCGGTTAACGAACGACTCTGTGGAACGAATTATGTTCATTAACCGAGGGACCATTGTAATGAACTAATTTCATTTTAAACATATTAGTTATGATTTTTAGAACAATCATATTTGTATACTATACAATGAACATCAAACTTACCATACAGTAACAGAGACTCTATGGACCATACCAGCAGCAGAGCAGGCAAGGATCATGCACAGAAGTACTTCAGGAATCACACGAGCTTGAAATCCTTTTCCGAACATGACATTTTCCAAGTTACTCAATGCCTGTTTATCATTTAAGGAAAAAATAATACATCTCAAATTAGAAGCTACAGTACAGAGAGGGTCACAATAACAAAAAATTACAACAGCATCAAGTTCCTTATAATCATCAGCAAAGACAGGAATTAACAATTACAAAGGGATTTCTTTAACAAGTTCCGAGGTGTCAATACATTTCTGTATTAGATAAATTTATTAATCTAAATACTGTCATCAAAAATTATAAATTGTACTTTTTATTCTAATGTGATATCCTTCAAGTTCCCTCTGTATGAAGGCAGTAACTCTTAATAATGCCTTGTTTGGTTTAAAAAAGGATACTGTTAATGTGAAGACGAAGAGCCAGGATGCAACATATCCAGCAACAAGTCTCATAAGTCTTGTTGCACCCAACTGGGTCTTGTACATCTGCAGCCCAGAAAAGACTAACACGCAGCACAGGATAGCCAAACCAAATGACGCTGCTGTGCTCACACCTGCACCATAAAAAATCAATACATTATGTCAATTAAAAATAAGAGTTAAAAACCTCTTCTCTGGGTCTGTATTTATATTTTGACTTAGTGTACAAACATTAAATAACACATACAGGTATTTCAAACGAGTACAGTACAATATAGTACAGTATAACAAAAACAAAAGGAATACCACCTTACCTCCAAAAAATTAAGTGAGCAAAAGCTCAATGCATTTTTAAGCAAATTACATTTTGTGCAAATCAATATATTACTGTACTGTGCAATCACACTGCATATGCTGAATGATAAGATCCACTTCCAAGCCTACCTGAATGTCAATTCTATCCTTTCGTTAAATTAAAAAAATATATAAATATAAATGCCGAGTCCCTCAGCCAAGAATATGGATCAAGCAATTCAAAACATATGCTCATTATTGTAATACTGTACTGACAAAAGTGGTGAATCAGAAACCATTAATTTTCATTGATTCAGACATAGCAATTTAAACACACTTTCTAAATACTATTCAGTACAGTAGAGAACAGTAGTTATTCCCTACAGTGATTGGATAACAAATAAAAAATGTGACCATAAAAGATGGAAATCTGACTGAAATGTGTCGTGTTTTCTATAAAAGATCTTGCAAGCTTGATCAAGGAGGCAAAAAAAAAAAAAAAAAAATGCTCAGCATTTTTGCAATCAATTCAGGGAAGCAACGTGCTCTGCAACAAATGTGTGATCATCTTTATACTTACGATATTCAGAATTTCTAAAATTGGCACCTGAAAAATTTTATTGAATAATATTCACATGAATAAATTTATGTAATTAATGTAACAACTTGATGTACCATATACAGGGTAGTATGACATTCCATTTCAGGATTAACAGTGAATTTCACAGGGAACACATAAAAGAAAACTGTACAGTCCAATAATTTTTTTTATAAAATATCACAGTTTTGGGATCAAGTGAATCAAATTAATGATGGCAATGTGTACTTCAAATTGCACCCATGACTCTCCTGAATAAAAAAAAGAGTATTATGAGGCTTTCTAATAAGCCAACTTAAACTTGAGCTGAAAGAAAATTACAGAAATAAAATTCTGAAATAGTTTCCAAAACCTTTACAGTACTTTTGAAATATTCCAAAACCATTACAGTTAAACCTCGATAAATTGGACTTCAATATATCGGAATTAACTTTTTTCAGACTCTGAAATGCTTTGGTCACCAGAAATACTATAAGAAAAAAAATTAGAAATGGGGAAGATTAATAAAAATTTGTTTATGAAATGAACAACACTTACTGAATACTGTACAGTGGTCTTATGAGATTTACTATAGGCCCACTGAGAACTAAAACACTTCAGTATGTAAGCTGGCTGGGGCTGATCAGGTGTTGCCTCATTTGTCAGGTTTATTTATTTATTGATTCAGTATTATATTCTCATGATTGGCCTCTTATGGCTCATCATGATTAAGATAACATCTTCAGTAATAGAGATAAAATACAATACTGTATGTAATTTGTAATATGACTTAAAAATAAAAGGATAAGCTGTATCAGAAGGTTATTTACTCACGATGCGTTCATGTGAGAGCTTTCAGTAGACCAGCTTACAACAGGGTCACTGTAACACACTGTATAGTATTTGATATAAAGATACCTTCTTAAAAACTTTACTTACCACCTTTGAGTGTTATATGATGACTCAATTTGGTTACTTGTACACTTAGACAAATGATTAATGAATAAACCAGGGAATATGCAGATGCATAATACTTTACACTACAATATTACTTATTGATGATAAATACACAACAATAGTATTTATTAAGTGAGGATAAAATAATACACAATTGTACTGTACTGTTTGCTCTTTGTAAACAATGACTCACGGTTTTCAGTGTGGGATTCTTTTTTGAGGAAAGATGATTCTTTTAGGATAATAATTTATCAATCTGGCACCATATGACCCTAAATTATATGAGAATTGTGGTGGAATTGCACCCCTCCCCTCTGCTAGCTGCTCTCACTTATTTGTCCTAGTTTTATCTTTACAGTACTG
Source organism: Homarus americanus (assembly GCF_018991925.1). Taxonomy (NCBI): domain Eukaryota; kingdom Metazoa; phylum Arthropoda; class Malacostraca; order Decapoda; family Nephropidae; genus Homarus; species Homarus americanus. The sequence continues at coordinate 27,443 of NW_024714712.1, forward strand.
CACAGTACTGTATACAGTTTTCTCTTTATTCACAAGACAAATTCTGTGGTTACTTGCATATAACACTTTACAGTAAAACAATCAGTGACAACATCCAGACTTGTATGTCTGATTTTCAACCCAGAGAGTTCTGTTTCATATACTTTTTTTTCTTGTTGATATAATATTCTTTTAATAACCTTGTCATACAGTTAAAGACCGTAGTTGTTGTAAGTCAGTAATAACATAACAACAACTGATTTTCTTTAAACAGTTCAGATAAGCAGTGTTATCTTCATCCCCCCCCCCCCCTAATTCACTTCTTTGGGACTTTCGCATTTTTTGGACTGGGGTCTGCCCCAATTAGTCTCATTTATTAAAGTTCTACTGTACTTCTTGAAAATAAAATTCAGGCTGAATGCACTAACAGATGTTTCCTTTTTAAGACATTTTATGTTCAGTAAACCCTCGATAACTTGGCATTTCATATAACTTGGCACAGATGTGGTTTCAGAATGTATTATAGTACAGGGTAATCATTTATGGACACCCTGTATAACTCAGGAAAAGTCGAGATATATAAAATTATCTGGAAAAATCTCGGCATATCTAGCACGTGGGTAAGAGTAACGCCATGAGGGACGCCGAGAGGCTGGGCCGCGCTCTAAGCATGAGTCAGTCTAGCGCTCGTTATTGTTGCAGTCGGGTGTGCACAGCTGGTCTCTCCACACTTTGTTCTCTGCTTGTGTTCTCCCTCATCAAACATCTGCACCCTCAAGGAGCTATGGGAAGAGCATGAAGCTTAGGTCCCTGAGTCTTCACAATAAAAATAAAGTGTTAGACCGAGTGGATGCTGCCGCATCCATGCATATGGTGTGTGAGGAGTTTGGGATGAAGTCCAGCACATTTTACGATATAAAAGAGAATCAAGACAAGAATCGGAAGTACATTCTAACTCTAGAGGATGTTGGCAATTCGAAAAAAGTACAGAAAAGAATTAAGCCAGCAAAATTTACTGATTTAGATCAAGCTGTGTAAAAGTGGTACAGCGGTGACGCGCATAACTCTCACCAAAATGTCAAGGGTTCGAGCCTTGGCCCGGACACACGTGAGAAGGGTGTTATCCAGGGTGACCCTTACCAAACACCACAGGTTTCCAGGTCCCCGGTTCCCTTTTGTACTAACACTGGATAAGTGGCGAATGTGATAAAAAAAAGAAAAGCAGAAACGTACAACAGGCGTCACCGTACATGGTGTGGACATTCAAAATGCCGCAGCTTGCTAGGAGCATCGAGGCTACAATTATCCATGAACAACTATGTTGGACTGGCCATGTTACCTACATGGATGACAGCAGGCTGCCAAAGCAGCTACTTTACAGTCATCTAATGAATAGTAAACGTAACGGTGGCGGGCAACTGAAAAGGTATAAGGATGAACTTAAGACAAACCTGAAAAAGTGCCAAATCGACTCCCCTCACCTGGGAGATGATCACTCCACACTGTAAAGCTTGGAGGAGCACCACACGAGAAGGTATCAATACTTTTGAATTAACCCGACTGCACACCGAGGCACATAAGTGCCAACACCAGAAAGACACTGCTGCCGCCCCTCCCGCACTAGATAGAGCCATCCATATGTGCAACATTTGTGAATGACCCTGCCGGTTCCGTATCGGCCTCTTTAGTCACCTTAAAACTCACCAAGTTTGGCGATATCCTTAATAACTCACATCATTGTTTCATAGCTGGAAGAACGTCATACTTGATTCCGAGTGTGAGGTCGTCTGCATGCTGAAATTCAGTGATGGATGCAGCCAACACCTTTGTTCCTGCCTGGAGTTGTCTTTTGTTTATAAGACCCTTCATCCAGTACTGGATGTCCTCCCTGCCTGCTAAATAGGCATTGGCACGAGTAAGGAAGGCAGCCAAGAAAATGGAAAAGAGGAGGCAGCCCAAAGCAGTCTCCCGGCGGTGCGACAGTCCCCGATATCCCCAAGCACTCAATGCAGGATAGATGTTGCAGAGCTTGTTTGCTCCAAAAGCATTGCCAACTTGAACAGATGGCAGTTCTTATTATTGGTAATATTTAAGAACAAGTGCCCAGGTTAAGGAGCAAAGTTAAGAAACTTCCAATAGAATAGAAGTTCTTCAGTTCATCAAGAACATCCTAAGAAAAGTTGAGAAAATAAATTTTTGATATACAAAAAGATCATCAAGAACCTAACGTCTCAAAAAGCAGTCGGTATAATGAACATGTCTAACCTAACCAGAAGGGCCTGATCTAATATCCTAGCCAGGGGAGCAGACCCCCCAATGTGTAAACCTAATCTAACCTAACATGACAAAAGGAAGAAACATAGGAACCTAAGGATCCAAACCTGAAATCGAGAAATCAGAAAACTTGAGAAAAATATATATTTCAAAAAAATAAATAAAAAATGTAAAGAACAGGTATTCTTATTTTTTGCTTTATCTCCTTATATACAAATCAATATAGAGTTCAGTGATTGACATTTTTCAAATCTTAACCGAAAAGTATAAAAAAAAAAAAAGTATTTTAACAACAGAATTAACAGTTGTACACAAATCTTAACCTTATTTCCTTGAGCTCTATCATCCTACATATAGACTGCCCCTCACTTAACACCAGTTTGTTCAACACATCTTCACTCGAACACAGGTTAAGCCGGGATATCACAGAAAAATTCAGACAAATGTGTGGACCAGCAGTTGATTCCATTATAGTCCATGAATAACATCCCCAGCATGTCAACGGTCGAATCCATTACAGTCCATGGATAGCGTCCCCATGCCACATGGGTCAGAGTTTAGCTAGTGTGCTCAGTCCGGCCACAACTAAAACTTTGCTTCGATTAAATACATTTTTTTCCGCATGTTTTCGTCACCATGGCTCAACTTACACATCCTCTAAGTGCCTCTCTGCCTAGGGACATTAAAGCAAAGAAGAGTAGGACCACATTTACTGTAGAAAGTTAGACATTCTTCAATGACTTGAGAGAGTGAAGACAATCATCTACCTAGGATGTCTATCCAACATTCTACACCACCAACATTTTTCTTACCCTTCATAAGTGAGTACAGTACAGCAAGTCCTCGCTTAACGTCATCCCACTTAACGTTATTTCGGTACCACGTCGCTGAACTTTAGAGACCAAAAATTCGTTTACCGTCCTGGTGATCCAATACTAAGTCGTTTTGCATCGTCACGGACTACTTTCTACGGCGCATCACCCGCTCTTGTCTGGCCGCGCTACGCTCTCTCGGCTCAGCTTGCAGCCCTCACTCACGGAACGTCACAGCATCCCTAAGTGACGGCAAGCCAGTCTCTGTTACGACTCACATCATTCGTGTATGCTAGTGCTTTTGCTCTAAAACTATACTTTAACCATTCAAAATGGCTTCCAAGCGCCCATCAAGTGCAAATGATGCTAGTGTAGTGAGGAGGCAACATAAGACCATTAGGCTTGTGACGAAAATGGATGTATTAACCCAATTTGTAAAAAGGGGAACATGCTGTGGACATAACTGCTGAGCTTGGTCTAACTCCCACAACGGTGAGTACTATCCGGACCAACGCTGACAAGATTAAGGTTAGTGCTGGAAGTGGTTCTTCTCTGAGTGCTACTAAGACAACTCGTACTAGAAGCACTGTGATAGAGAAGGTGGAAAAGATGCTGGCAATGTGGATGGAGGACCAGAATCGATGCAATGCACCTGTGAGCCTTATGGTTATCCAGCATAAGGCCAGATCCTTGATTGACAACATGAAGGAAACAGAGGGTGAAGGATTGAAGGAAGAGACCTTTACGGCCAGCCGAGGCTGGTTTTAAGGATTTAAGTGTCGGTATAACTTCCACAACATAAAGATGACTGGCGAAGCTGCCAGTTCATATACGGTTGCCGCCGAGACATTCCCGCCAACAACGGAGGAGGAGCAAACATCAATGGAGGAGGAGCAAGCAGCGGCGGAGGAACCCCAGTCAGATTAGGTTTTGTTAGGTTTGGTGTCTTTAGTGTTAGAATTAAAGGTCAGATTTGGGTTAATATATAGGACTAACCCGCTGACGAGTTATTTTCATTACTGTATATTTTCTTACATTATTTTCATCAGTGAGTTATGATATACAGTAATAATCAATTCTTGTGGAAATTGTTCGTTTCATGGATAATTAGGCGCCTAGGCACGCACTAGTTTGCCTTGCGTCTTGCCGGCGGTAATGAGACAGCGCTCAAGAGAGAGTCTTGTCTTCGTCTCTTCCCCTGCGGCAGTTTCATTTTCAGCATGACGTGTGATGGTTGTCGCTGATCTTATATGGATGTAATTTGCGAATTTAGGGATAAAGACGAGACCTTATGTTTTTCAAAGACCACAGCAGCGTTCCTTTAAGTAGAAAGTATTGTTCATAGCAATACTGTGAAATAAAACTGGGTTTGTGTGCTAAGTCAGTTGTTGTTTGGAAACAATCATCCATCATTTCATTGCCGCTGTGACTCGCGTTTCCCACCACCTCAATAACAAATCACTTTGCTGCCCAGGTTCAGTAAGCACCGTATCATCTCACGTCCAGAAAATGCCTCAAATTTCAACATATCATAGTAAGTTCTTTCTGTTTAATATACCGGGGGTGAGAATGTTAGGTTAGGTAGGTTTTTTTGGTTAGGTTGGTTAGGTCTGTTCTTCATACCTACAAATGTTAAGTATCAGCTTCAATAAATAATGCAGTAATACACATACAGTAAATTAAAAACATACCCATGATCAACTGCTTAATTTGTCAGAGAACTTAGAATGTGTACGACAAGCTGCCAGGAGCAACACCACCAGCCCTCGTACCTGTAACTGAGTCGCTTATTCTCCGAGCTGTTAACACGTCAGAGGTCATGTCATAGTCACCACACCTACTGAGACCAAACAGGTGTATTGACCTTATCTTAAACTGATCATAACTACTTTAGCATCTTTGGGACTGATAGAGTTCAGGATGATTGTTTGTTTGTATATTAAGTATATAGTTTAAAAGGTATTTGTTGCATTAGATACCTTGTCTCCTTAAACCTTTAAAGGTGAAGTGTGTTTATATGTATAGTATTTACACAGCTAGTAATCTTACTCTCTTATTACACTAGTTGCAATATATAATTTATAATGCCATTTTCGTTTCTTCTAATACAACACACAGGAAAATTACCAATCTGTGTGTATATTCATGGTTTCTGTATGACTGTCAGTGTAAAACTTACCAAAAAATAGATTTTAAAATAGATACCAAAATAATAAAATATTAGTTACTTAGTAATGAATGCTATTCTTTTGTGCCTGCTGACCAACTCAAAAATTAAACATTCATATATTAATCTAATCATCATAAGAATAAAATGAATTGAATCAATTTTATGCGACTCCGCTTTTTTCCTGTGTTCTATTAGCTTTCTTTGACTTTAGATAATAATTCTAATAGCACTTAGAGTCAATTTCACATCAAACATAAATATGAAATTACTCATAACTTTATCGATCAATAATAAAGACTCCCTAATGAAAAATTTTACGCATTGTTCTATATCATATTATGACAAGTTGCATCTTCTTGGAGAATCGGACAATGCTATAACACGTCAAATAACATCGACATCAGTTGTGTTTGCCGATGACGCCAATGAGCTGAAGTTCTCGGGCCATTGCCAGAAGAAGGTAAATCAGGCAAATAAATTATTGGGTCTTATAAGAAGGTCGTTCAGATATCTAGACGGTCCGTCCCTCGTAACGATTTTCAAGGGTGAAGTGCTTCCCCATCTGGAGTACTGTCACCCCGTCTGGTCCCCGAGATATGCTAGGGACTGTCAGTTGGTTGAAAATGTTCAAAGGAGGGCCACCAAACTGGTGCCTGCACTTCGGCATCTCAGCTACCCTGAGAGATTGGAGCGCCTGAACTTGCCTAGCTTATACTACAGACGGGCAAGGGGGGACCTAGTTGAGGTGTATAAGCATCTCAGGGGGCACTACTCAGTTGAGTGTCCTTACTTGGAGCTGGCGGACGCTCGCCCCACAAGGGGTCACAGCTCAAGATTGGTCCAGAAAACTGTGAGGGCAAACTTTTTCGGAGTGAGGGTTGTAAACTCTTGGAACAATCTACCAGAGAGTGTTGTGACGGCACCGAGTGTGAGCTCTTTCAAGAGAAGACTTGACCAACACTGGAGCGGGTTCAGGTACATTCAGGAGCTGGTGCATGCCCGGTATCTGCCAACAGTGCGTGACAGAGACGTGACCAATCGCCCGGGTGGCTAGCGAGCCGATCTTTTGGTGAAGAGGATAAATGAAAAGGAAAAGTAATGAGAGACGTGACCGATCGCCCAAGCGGCTAACAAGCCGATCAGTGGCGAAGAGGATAAAAGAAAAGAAAAGAAAAGATATGTGACTACTGCGGTGGATGACGGATATGGATGATACAGGCCTGACCAATGCAAAGTTTAGGAAGATGCTAACTGCCGTAAAGCATGAAGACTGTTGTTGGTATTGCCCTGACTGCGTAGTCAAGGTGAAAGAGGCGATTGCAAGATATAAGGGAACGAGTTCAATAGGGACGAAAATAGATGAAGCTGGAGCCCTGTTGGTTGCCAAACTAGAGCAAGTTGGGAAAGAGATCCTTGCTAAGACTGAGGAAGTAGCCGATAGAATGGAGGTGGTTGCTTAGAGGAGTTATGCTGAGGCATTAGCAGGGCCACGAGGGGTGGCGGAGAGTAATGCAGGATCAGAACAGGTTCTACAGCAGCTAGGGACTCTGAAGAAGTGTGTCGAAGAAATGAATATTAACGGACCTATTGTTAGGGGAGAGAGGAACAACGGGGACGTTTCCAGCGCAGGAACAATGTAATAGTTTTTGTAGTCTCCGAGAGCCAGGAAGAGGGAACTGAAAGTAAGGTAACACACGATAAGATGCTGTTTAAGAATATTTGCGCAGAGGTTCTGAAGATGCCATCAACTCCACAGGTTGTGAGGAGGCTGGGACAAAAGCAGGGGGATAAGACTCGCCCCCTCAGGATTACACTAGTGAGCAAGGAGGAGAAATGGGGGGTTATTCGGCAAGCAAAAAACTTAGCAAGAAGCGAGGAATCTCGGGGTGTATTCATTCACCCAGATCACACGGTAATGCAGAGGGAACAGCACAAGAAGCTCCTGCAGGACTTGAAGCAGAAGAGGGAGGAGGAACGGGGACGGGTGTACATGGGTTATATTCAGGGGGAGGGTAGTGGAAGCAAGTGTGCCGAAACAGGGCCAGGGGACAGCAGTGCACCCTCCACCCGCTCTTCCCCCCACCCGAGAGGTGGCACCAGCTCTGCCGACCAGACAGGAGGAGGCGAGCGCCGTGTACACAATGACATTTCTATCCACACCCTGCAAAATACAGTGTACTTAGCAAATGCTGCAGCTTCTGAGAATTGGGGGGGGGGGCTACTACTAAGAGCAGAGACGTTACCAAGAACAAATTCTGGCTTGAATGTCATGTACACTAAAACTGACATGTTTCTTGATAAGAGAGAGGAGTTTGAAACACTACTGAAAGTACAACCAACCAGATATTGTGGGAGTTGTCGAACTGTTGAACAAGAACAGGAGAATCGACCCAGAGGAATGTGAGTTCAGTATTGCTGGATATGACTCATTTACGAACCTTTCTCAAGAAACTTGCAAGAGGTGTGTGGTTATCTATGCTAGGCAAGACCTTAGAGCCAGCCAGGCGAGGGTACAGGGAGAGGATGTTTTTGAAGAGACCAAGTGGTGTATAATTAAATTAAAAGGAGGGGACTTACTTATCGTCAGGTGTATCTACAGATCCCCAAACTGTGGCCCACTAAATCAAAGGAACTTAAGAGCCTTAATAGATAAAGCGGCAATCCTCAACCATAACCACCTCCTTATCATGGGGGACTTTAACTATGGCGACATCGACTGGAGAAACGACTTCACCCCAAATGACTTGAATAACCCTGCTACTCTTTTTGTAGAAACTCTGAGAGATAATTTTCTGTTCCAACATGTTAGAGACCCGACACATTACAGAGGGGAGCAAACACCCAAGCCACTTGACCTCACCATAACAAATGAGGATGGTATGGTGGCCAAACTGGAACACCTTGCCCCAGTTGGCACCAGTCACCATATAGTGTTGTCATTCAGATTTAACTGTTACCTAGTTCAAGATAAGGCCAGGCCAAGGTGCAAATATTACAAGGGAAATTACAATGAGGGAAGAGATGAGAGGTATCAACTGGCCTGACTTATTAAGGTACAAGAACGCAGACACTACGCTGAATATCATAACTAGTAAAGTGATCCATTTAGTCGATAAATATATACTCAAGACCAAACCCAGTGCCTCTAGGAATACGAGGGGATCCCTACACATGAACCATGCGGAGGTCGACAAAGTTAAGAAGAAAACCCAGAAATTCAAGACGTGGGTTGGGTCAAATGATGAGCAGGACAGGAGGGTGTATGCAAGAGCCAGAAACCAAGCAAAGATAGAGCGTAGAAGGGCTGAAAAGGAGTTCCAGAGGCTGGTTGCAAGCGAGGTCAAGTCAAACCCAAAGGCGTTTTACCGCAATGCAAAGTTGAAATTAAAAACGCGAGTAGGAGTATCAGACCTGAGGCTTGAAGATGGTAGTTACGCAGATTCTGGCCAGGATAAAGCTAAGGCATTGAACAGCTTCTTTTCCTCGGTGTTCACAAGAGAGGATGCGATTAACCTCCTGCGTTTAAGGACAGATGGCTCGACACAGCACTGACCCACATTGTTTTCACAGAAGAGGGTATTAAAAATAAACTGTCAAAGCTAAAGGTACATACGAGTTCCGGCCCTGACAAGGTGCATCCCAGAGTGCTAAGAGAGTTGTGCAACGAGTTTGCCGAGTCCCTGAAGATCCTGTTTTGTAAATGCCTGGATGAACAAAAGGCCCCCAGTGAATGGAAAGTGGCTTATGTGAGTCGTATCTTCAAGAAGGGCGATCGTCACTCCACGAACAACTATAGACGGGTGAGCCTGACCAGCATAATATGTAAAGTACTTGAGAGTATTATCAGAGATGCCGCAATGGAACATCTATTACGAAACAACCTTGTCAAGGATTGTCAACACGGTTTTATGCCGGGGCGCTCCTGCTTAACACAATTGCTCAAGGTATTGGATATTTGGACCCATATTCTGGAACGGGGTGGTAATATCGGCAATATTTACCTAGATTTTGCCAAGGCTTTCGACAGTATACCCGACGAAAGGCTGAAAATCAAACTGGAAGGGTACGGAATTCGGGGAAATGTCCTAGCATGGATAGAAGACTTTCTACATGACCGCACGCAAGGGGTGGTGATTAATGGTACTAAATCATCATCCGTCCCTGTCACAAACGGGGTACCACAGGGCAGTGTATTGGGTCCGCTGTTGTTTTTTTGTTTCATAAATGACATGCCTGACGTTGTACACTCCTCCACACAAATGTTTGCCGATGACGCCAAGTTATTTCGGGAAATCAAGAACCAAGCGGACTGTGAAGAGCTGCAGAAGGACCTCTGTGAGCTCCAAGAATGGTCGAAGAAATGGCTGCTGAGATTCAATGTCACGAAGTGTAAGAGGATGCACCTGGGGCGTACCAATGGTATGCAGGCGTATCATATGTCCCAACGGGATGAAGAAACTGCACTAATTTGAGACTGAATGTGAGAAAGACCTAGATGTGTATGTTGACAATGAGCTGAAGTTCTCGGGCCATTGCGAGAAGAAGGTAAATCAGGCAAACAAATTATTGGGTCTTATAAGAAGGTCGTTCAGATATCTTCAAGAGTGCTTCCCCATTTGTAGTACTGTCATCCCGTCTGGTCCCCGAGATATGCTAGGGACTGTCAGTTGCTTGAAAATGGTCAAAGGAGGGCCACCAGACTGGTGCCTGCACTTCGTCACCTCCGCTTCCTTTTGTATTTATGCATCTTATCCACATAGTCGTCCCTTATCTTTCCCTTGAATCTCTCGGCTAACGCATGTATTGGTTCATACATATCAATCTGATGTTGTTCTCCTTGAACTTTCAAGTTCCTCAAGCAATTCTCCAGTTCGTCCGAGAACACGACGAGAAGCTTCTTTAATTCCAAAGCATCAGGTATCTGCGCCATCCCAACGTGTCGCTGGAAAGCTCGCTTGAACTCCTAGTATTCACTATAAGTTCTTTCGCTGAACTTCGGCGTCGGCCTTTGGGAGAACCTCATATTATCTAACATTTCTCTCACCCACCCCTCGGACCTCGGCGGGTCGTCCTTTTGGTCCTTCATCGACGTTAGTGGTTTCGGTGAGCAAGCTTGACGCTCGGAAGTACTTTCCCGCTCCTCCTAGTGAGATGTTCCCGGTTCCAAGGTTAAGGTGAGTGCTGGGAGTCTTCCTCGAGTATGAAGCGTTTCTTCGTCAGCTTCTGAGGAAGGTTGTGTCTCCGGTAGCGACAACACCTTTCCGCGATCTTCTGTGCTGCCCTTACTACGTAGTCGGTTCATACCTTCGGCGACGTTCTGCATCATCGCTGTCAGGTGAGCGAACATCTGCTGCATCTGTTGGTGTTGCTCACATAATTGTCCTTCAATCCCTTCGTTTGGTGGTTCCCTTCTCTTCTCGGGAGACAGGTTTATCTCACGCTGCCTTGGCAACGTGGGTCAGACGTCGGTTTCTATGTCAAGAGTGTTGTAGTGGATTCCTCCCCTACAAACGCTGTTTGTCACTGAGTAGCCGACCCCGCGAATTCTCCAGTGTATGCCTCGTGGTCTAGGTCAACCAGCGCCGCCTTACATGACGGAGGTCAACTATTAAGCCACGCCTACCTCCGCAATATAAGACCTGACCTCGTGGTGACCTACCTCTCTTTTTACCTACAGCCAGTCCTCAAGCAACACCTCCTCCTCCTCCTCCTGCCTGGCGGCCCTCGCTCCCGCCAGCGACCATGGCGACCCACAAGCTGGTCCTCCTCTTACAGGCAGTGACCATCTGCCAATTATACTAACACTGTCAACAAGCCCCATACAGATACCAATAAAAAGGAGACTGAAAATGAGTAAAACAGACTGGGACAGCTTCAAAGAAGACTTAAGTAATCACCACTCGATTAACCTACAAGGGAAAACAACAGAAGATATAGACTCAGAAATGGACAGACTGCACTCAGCAATAAAAACATCTATAACCAAACACACTCCTACTTCACACTTTAGAACATTACCCAACAACAGACTACCAGAAGAAGTTAAATTAATCCAGACCTATTACAATGAAGAATGAGGAAAAGAGATTTTTATAGAATGAGAAGAAGAAATAAAGACAACACATAGAATCACCCCAAGGCAATATATAGACTATAACTTATTACCTAATAATCAAATAATAACCATGGGAGAAATGATGCACTGTCTGAGGAAATTTAAGGAAAAAGCCCTGGGCTCACAGGTATTACAAGATGATGGGGCACAACAAGCAAAAACACCATACATTAAAGACCAAATGGAACAAATTGCACGAGGAAAATGAACAAGAGTCAGCATTCAAAAGGGAATGGGTAAAGTTTTAAAATATCAGATAGAGGAAAATAGAGGAATTTTGATAGTGAACACGAAGAAAGGATAGAAGAAGAAATAGGAAGACAAATACATAGAATCACCCAAAACCAATATATAGACTATAACTTGTACCTAATAATCAAATAATAACCATGGGAGAAATGATGCACTGTCTGAAATTTAAGAGAAAAAAGCCCCTGGGCTCACAGGTATTACACGAAATATGATCATGAATCTACCTGAAAACATTTTAAATACACTATTAAACATTTATAACGCATGTAATAACTGGTTGCTTTCAGACAAACTAAAATATGTCTTTAAAATGATATTTATTCCTAAAGAGGGTAAGGACAATAAGAAATATTAAACTACAGGCCAACTATACTATTAGAAATTACCGGGAAACTATTGGAAAAATATTAAATTCAAGACTTATAGCCTTTTAACACAGCAGGAGAAAACTAACAACAGACAACATGGATTTATACTTAATAGAAATACCTAACTGCAATAGCTATAATAACGGAAATAATTGCAATAGAAAAAGCAAGGGTAACCAGATCAATATAATTTTGAGGATGTTTCTAAGGCTTTTGATAAGGATTTAGCATTTAGGCTTGAAGCCGCAAATATTAAAACTGGGACTTAACGAATACTTGCTAAGAATATTGTGTAACTATTTAGATGATAGGAGAGCACAAATTCAAATTGGAAACTTTTAGGAACTATGTTTAATCTTGAGAGTGGAGTGCCTCAGGAGGATGCCTTTCTCAACACTATATACAATTTATACTTCAGACACACCTCAACCTACCCCCTTTAGTGAATATGTAAATATGTTTGCTGATGATATTACTCAAATAGTATCATACCCAGGAAAATCAACTCAATTTATGGCACTCTACACGGTAGGCGATAAAAAACATAAATGATTTTGAGAAAAAATGGAAAATCAGGACAAATAAAAACAAATTCAAGATAATACCAATAGCCAAGATCAAAACAAGTCCAGTAATAGTCGACCAGGAACTATACCCATACGACACTGAAGGCAGGATGCTTGGATTAAAACTAACAAAAAGAGGATATATAACATACTTAAAAGATAAAGAACGACAGGCAAGAATAAGATTATCAAAAATAAAACGCTTTAAGAACCTTAGCATTAATAACAAAAGAAAGATTTATATTGCCCTTGTTAAATCAATTATGGACTACCCACCCATCCCATTGAACACCCTTAGTAAAACGAGCATTAAAAGGTTACAAACAGTACAAAATATAGCCCTCAGATTTATATATAACATAAAATATACAGACCACATCAATAATGAACAGCTACACAAGAGAGCAAATCTCTTAGCAATCAATGTAGATATACACAACAAAGCTGTAAATATTTGGAAAAAAGTGACTGAACTTAACACAGAAACATATCAAAACTGGATAAATAATATAGACAACGAAGAATTCCAAGAACACAGTTGGTTTAAATCAGCCAGGAAGAAAGTAATTGAACCATCTCCTGCCCCAATATACATATAAAACATTAATAGAGAGAATAAAAGATGAGAGTGACCTACCAGCTCCACAAGAACCTGGCAGGCCTCTCCATACAGTGTACCTTTAGACTAACATAACTAACATTTATTTAACATTTAACATTTAACATTGAACTAACATCTTAGTAAAAAAAAAAAAGTGACTACCCTCCCAGCTACACAAGGACCTGGGCGGGCTCACTAACTCCAAAAAAAAAAAAGTATATATATATATATATATATTAATAATATTAATAATAATAATGTGATTACCCTCCCAGCTATATCAGCCAGGAAGAAGTAATTGAACCACCTCCTGCCTCAACATACACATTTCTACATAAAACATTACTAGAGGAATAAAGATGAGAGTGACCAACCAGCTCCACTAAGAACCTGGCAGGCCTCTCCATACAGTGTACCTTTAGACTAACACAACTAACACTTAACTAACACCTCAAAAAAAAAATGTGACTACCCTCCCAGTTACACAAGGACCTGGGCGGGCTCACTAACTCCAACAATAACAAAAATAATAATAATAAGCAGCATTATATAAATAAACCAATATTAATACAAAGGTCTGACGACCCAAGGGAGCAGAACAAAGACAAAACACCAATAAGAAAGATGAAGCGATCTGGTTGAGCCCAGATTCTTTCTACTCCTACTGTATTTCAGTTTCACCACTTTTTCTTCAATTCCTAATAATCTTCTTTCACCTCTTAACTAATGACTTCGTATCGTATCGACCTACCTCTCTTTTTACCTACAGCCAGTCCTCAAGCAACACCTCCTCCTCCTCCTCCTGCCTGGCGGCCCTCGCTCCCGCCAGCGACCATGGCGACCCACAAGCTGGTCCTCCTCTGAGCACCCTCACCAACCAGCTCTCTCTACATCACGCTTGTAACCACGCTGCCACTTCCCATCACCAAGCTGCACTGTACATCCAATACAATATGTATACCGAGAGCACATTGTGAGTTTCCTTTCTCCATCCCATCCTGAGAGTGAACCCAACAACCCGTACCCGACAGTGTCTCCCTGCTCCACGCCGGACATGCTCCTCCCTTCTTCCATGTCCATGACTGCCAGAACAGCGAGCATGATCTGTCTTGCTCGATAAATGTATGCAGTAATGCTTAGTAACAGCTACTACTTATGGTGACGCCCCACAATCACTGAACTCACACAAGTGGAGGTGATGTCACACAAACGCGTGCCATACGCACGAGTGATGTCACACTAACAGACAACAGACCCCCTATCATTAAACTCACACAGGTGGAGGTGATGTCACACTGACGCGTGCCATACGCACGAGTGATATCACTTAAACGCGTGCCATACGCACGAGTGATGTCACACAAACGCGTACCATACGCACGAGTGATGTCCCTCAAACGCGTGCCATACGCACGAGTGATGTCACACAACGTGTGCTATACGCACGAGTGATGTCACTCAAACACGTGCCATGAGCACGAGTGATGTCACACTAACACGACAGTGTTAGTGTGACATCACTCGTGCGTATGGTGGAGGTGATGTCACACTGACGCGTGCTATACTCACGAGTGATGTCCCTCAAACGCATGCCATACGCACGAGTGATGTCACACAACGTGTGCTATACGCACGAGTGATGTCCCTCAAACGCGTGCCATACGCACGAGTGCTGTCACTCAAACGCGTGCCATACGCACGAGCGATGTCACTCAAAGGCGCGCCATACGCAAGAGTGATATCACAATTACACAACAGAGATCACACAGGTGGAGGTGATGTCACACTGGCGCGTGCCATACGCACGAGTGATGTCACTCAAACGCACGCCATACGCACGAGCGATGTCACACTGACACGACAACTGAGATCACACACCACTGTAGGGGTTCATTACACAACTGCTGAGTTCATGCAGTTGATATCACAAACACTACCGCGCCCTTATTTACACGACGTTACTTAACTGCCACACTTCTATTATCTAACAGAAAGGGTAAGTCACTCGTTCTTATTTCTTATTTATATTATAATATATCACCCGTTATAGTAAGTTCATTTACTTCACCCTCGATGTTTTAGGGTTCTACGTTTTGCGGTCGTGATCGCCTACGCTGCAGCACATTACATATACACAAGTCTTCTTTCACTGCTGTGCATATCCTCGCCTGAACGCACGTACGCATACACGCACTTCCCGCTTGGTGTTAGAGATAATGTTGGGCAAACATTTCATTTCCACCCACACTTCATTTAAAACTGCTTAAAGTTTAAAGTCTCTCATTTGGCGAAATTGTTAACTGCATCTTGAGTATACACTGCAAATAAGATAAACATACTTTGACGAGTGCAAATAGTTTGATAAATTTAATGCATACTGAAATACTTTACAATACTTGCTATTAGAAATGAAACTAAATGATATAAGTACGTCATTTAAATTATGTAATTTTTAAGGGCGCAAGTTTTTCTCAGTTGCCGTACTTGGCATCTGTACTAGACCCGTAGATGTGTGTGGCTGGCAGTCAAGCTGGCGTAGCAGACGACAGCGGGAGGTGGTGGTGTCTGCTCACGGTTTCTCGGTTCCTTCACAGTAAACATCTCTTGTGTTCATTCTTTATTCACCGTGAACACTGCATCTTTAAAGGTAGGTGAAAATTGATAATTGTGTGTCATTTTTTTAACTGTATGTGTCATTACTGAGTTAGTCAGCGATAATCGATATGATTCAGCCGCGTGGCTGACAAGACCACGTGCAATTTATACAAGCGTGCCTTAAAGTTAGCATAGACGCCGGGTTGTAAGGTTATCCAGCATATGTTCACGTAAGTAGGACCAAACGAATCGACTTTAAGCGTTTTGCTCTAAAGTGCTTTGCTAGTGTGTGATTGGTACTGTAAGAAGGGCGGGAACCTTTATTTCTGGCACATCGCCTGTGGTGCACACATACATACACTCAATGCACCTGAGACCCAACCCTGCGAAGTGTTGACGCGCGGGCTGTTATCCTACACACTTCCTGTCGTACTAAACACAAGTACCTTTCAAATGCACTCACTAAAAATCACAAGCAGCACACGGTTAGTGTGAGCTTAAAGTGTTTAACAAGTGTCTTATGTGCGTTATTTGTGTGCATGCAATTATGCATACACACAAATAACGGGTAGAAACAATTGAGACCCTGTAATTGTGTGTAAATGCGGCAGAAAGTCAGATCAGCAACCTGGGACATGGTCACAATTTTTGTGGTGCCAAATGGCAGCAGGGTCTACCAATAGACAACGCAATTATACTTCCAATATCTTCCCAGGCGGCAGTACCTCACTGTTTGATAGCTGCCTACTACCTATACTACCTACTGTGCTGTTGAAGCCGCTTGATCAGTGACGAAGAGGATAAAATATAATACAAACTATAGGGTCCTTTTTCCGTTATGACCGTAAGTTGGTTGGAAACGTAGGACGTCGATGAAATCCCTTCACACCCAATCTTTATAACATTAATATGAGGTGGAACTTAATTTCGGCTATGTGTATGTAGTGAGGTGATCAGGTCCTTGATATCCTTGTGTACTGGAAATTATACCTGTTTCGCTACAGTAAGGTAAATGCAGTAGTAAAAAGTGGGGAATATTGTTGGAGACCTGCTTGCATATTACCAATGTCTGCAAGATAGGTGAAGGAGTCATTTTACCTCAGATCTTTTCTTACACTGCGTTTGTGAATTGAAGAGCTCCTGCATATTTATAATTAGTACTAAATGGTGACTGAAAATTCCCACCGCCATCTCATCCGGGGAGAAGTCTCTAAAGACATTGGACAGAAACCAAAGATATCAAACGTTAGAAAATGTATTGTTATTATTATTATTATTTTTATTATTTATTTTTTTAAGATAAAAAAAAACACCGTTGAGGGATGTAGTATAATGTTGAACAAGTTTGTACTGAATCTAAATCTTTAGAAGGGTCAATTTCCAGGAAACTTTTTGGTACTGTAGTAGCAGGAAAGGGCCCGGTCACAAACTATCCTGTGGAACCATTAGTTATTTTTTATTACCGTATGACTGTTGGTCATTGTTTAACTTTTGAGGAATTTTTATATTTTCTGTTAATTGTGCTATAAAAATAGCTGCATTTTTTATATCACCAACTGATTTTAGATTGTTTAAAGAATTAAGATATCACAGTTGAGTGCTTATTTTATTCATTTAATTAAGTCTGTGGTGTATTGTGTTGCTATTTTTCATGTAATAAGTTCAGTTTGTGATGTTCAGTACAAGACAGTGACATAGTTAGTTTTTTATTGATATCCAAAATAACCACAGCCCCTCATTCTAGTTTTGACTTGTGATTGGTTGAACCCAGACGTCGATTATCTCATGAGCTCATTAAAAAATGATCACCCATTTGTCTCTCAAGTACCACACCGAGATAGAAAACTCCGCACTTAACCGTATTATAGTATAATCAGAGATATCGTGTACGTAACCCAAACTGCCAGTAAGCTCGTAAGTGGTGAAATGACAAATTAAGATTAAAAATTAAAGAGTCCGGCACAATACTGTGAACTCGCAGGCAGACAAGAAGGGCAAGCCACTCCACCATCGTACATTATTATAGACGTTGACAAATCCATAAATATTGCGCCTAGAAACAAAGAAGACTGTCGTTCTTCGATCTTTAACTCGAAGGGCAAAATATATCGAGTACTGAAACTCCTTCATCTGGCCCCACATTAAATGTGCTATGGTTCAGACGCCCCTGAAGATTACAGGGTGTCCAGAAAACTGTAAGGGCAAATTTTTTAGGAGTGAGAGTTGTGAACTCTTGGAATAACCTGTTGTGACGGCACCGAGTGTGAGCTGTTTCAAGACCAGACTTGACCAACACTGGAGCAGGTATAGAACTTTAGATACATTCAGGAACTAGTGCATGCCAAGTACTTGCCAACAGTGCGTAACAGAGACGTGACCGACCGCCCAAGCGGCTAACGAGCCGATCAATGGCGAAAAGGATAAAAGTAAAAGTAAAGAAAAAATTATGACCGCGCGACTGATGGGGAGGCTCATGGGTGGGTCCTTGACGCTGTGGGTTTTAGGAGGGAAGGGAGGGTTAGAAAAGGGTGAGTGCATCTCTAGTCTACTCTCCTACGTGACTATTAACTGTCTCATATCCTCAGTCTGGCTCCGTTTGAGAGGGCCCCCATGCCACATTTACCACTATTTATTGTGAACAATCCTCACCAGTAGTCTGTATGTATGAAATGTTGTGAATTTTACTGTTTATGATTTTTTTTACGGGGTTAGCCCACCAGGGAACAGGTCAACGACACACATCGGGGCCTGGGGGCGAAAATATAATAATAAGATAATAAGAATAAGAATACAAAAAATATAAACTATAATATATAAAAATACAATTTAATAATAATAATAATAATAATAATAATAACAATAATAACAATAATAACAACAACAACAAAGGAACCCCCCCCCCCCCCCAAAAAAAAAACAAAGATCTACATCGAGAAACGATATGTTTGATCTAGATGTATGAGAGTTATTTTGTGGGTCCCTTATTTTTGACCTGACCTGACTAGTCACGTCACCCCTCTTCTCTTAAGCTCCTCTACGTGTGTGTTGGTGTGGGGATTAGTGGATGACATCATTATGACCTGACCTCATGTTTTTAAGGTCACCCTGTATATTTAAGCCTCTCTCTGTCCATGTAATCCAGTTGCCTTTGAAGATGTCTTGAATAAAGACGAAAGCTAAGGTGCTCCGTTGTTTCCCTTTTCCCGTATGATTTGATCAAGATTTATCTTATCCACGTTTTCATTGTGGATTTACATGATATATATATATATATATATATATATATATATATATATATATATATATATATATATATATATATATATATATATATATATATATATTTCATTAACCCAATAAAGCATGAGGACTTCTACATATAATCAACACCTCACCCCGCCAGTATTTGAACCCACGATCTTATGACTGTGACTGGGGAACGTTACCTCTGGGCCACCAGGACACAAAAAGCAGTCCTAGACTCTGTTATATTTCACACAAAGCCTGTTCAACGAGCTTATGGCGCCGTGAACCATTAATGGGGACTACCCGTGCCGCTTAGGTGATCAGAGTAACGTTTTACCAAATCTGGCTTCGAAACATGAGGATCCATATACAGTATATTTCGTTAGCTCTCTGGTGGCCCAGAGGAAACGTTCCCCGGTCAGTCATAGTATCGTGGGTTCGAATCCTGGCGGGGGTGAGGTGATTATATATACATATAGTATGTTTTTGATAAATATAAGAAAGACAGATGTTTACTTGGGAGGAACTGAATTAATCGACAGCATGCGTTGTGGGTAAACGATGTGTGTTTTGTATGTGTTTCTTGGCCCTCACTTTTAGTGACAGTTTCCATTTGAGTTTTATTCTACAGACTACAACAAAATATTACCCGGTAAAATATTCACAATCCATAATCTGTTATCTGGTTTTCATCGTTCTGATTCAAAAACTAAGTACATTCAGTTGTATGGCAGTATAGTGCTGGTGCGTTGGATTCCATGACGGTGCCGGCGGGTGTTGCATCAGCTCAACATCCACCACACGCGCACTCAAGGCTGGACGCAATCCTTCCACCGGCAATGTTTTGAGCGTATTGCATCATCCTCAGTGACCCATGTTTATGCAAATGTTCTTCAATATAGAATGTTGGATATTAAATATCAGGTAATGCTAGCATGACTGACAGTCATTATAAAATCATAAATTGGATTTTGCCACGGGCAGGAACTAGTTTATTGTGCACCCCATTCATCCTGTTAGCAGTTGGCGAAAAGGATTACAGAACAAAGGTCACAGGTTTTGAAACTTTGACACCCAGTGGTCGATATATTGTGGGGTTGAATGTAAGGCCACGCATCCATTTGTCCGTGATCCGTGGTGCGTGTCTGCGTTCGCATCCGTGAGGTAAACGTGAAAACTACGTTTGTGAGGTGTGCTTTTTTCCCAGAAAGTCACAGCATGGCAATATATCCCGACGTCTGCGTCAAGAACTAGAAGAGTATGGCCACTTCCTTCTGATGGCCGGTATTATCCTTCACAGAGGCCATCACAATGCTAAAAAAAAGAAAACATAGGTGGTGGGTCCATCAAAAGCGTAGTGAGCATACTACCACTTAGTGAAGGAATTGGAACTGGATGAGGAACAGTTTCAACATTACTTCAGACTGACTAGAGAGCAGTTAGCAAGTACTTTACCTGGTGGAAGAATCGGTGGTGAAAGTTTGCAAGACAAGGGAGGCAATATGCCCGAGGCAATGGCTAGCCATTTGCTTGAGGTATGTATGCACACACTGACTGTTACAAATATAAGAAAACAATGATATCTTATGACGTCACAATTAGATCCGTCTCCTGCACGTGGGATGACTTGATTTAATTTATCTTTGGGGTAGCTGTTACATATTTAGCTCACGTGCAAGCAGGTCCTGTCTACCTAACGAGCTGTATGACTCGGTGTTGGAAATAATCCGAGAAGATCGGACAATTCGGCAGTTGCACTAACTAACCATTGCCCCGAAACATGTTCCACAAGTCGTTTAAAATCCAGGTCCCAATTACTGCTGGGTATACACAGAGGCAAATGGCGGAACGAAACTTCACACACACACATACTGATTTATATACCAATTATGAGAGAAAACATAATACACATTCGCGAGTTCAATCACAGAGAGATTTTGCCCGCTCACGTTCATTCATAATCAGCACGTCGTTACTTCTCCTGGGTGCGTCAGCAAGGACAAGTTAACAGGGAGGTGCGCATGCGTGTTGTATACTGATGGAAGGTTATTTTCCAATAGCTTAAATTGGAGCAGTGACATGCACCGACTTCTCTGAACTTTCTGTGTTTGTGTCAACATGAAACGCGAGATTGTGAGACCGTAATGCGTCCAGCTTCGTTGGAATGATATGGGTCCGGTTGTCAACACAAATCTTTTAAACACGCAAAGATCTTTGTTTTCAATTAATTGTTGATGTATTTTTTTAGAAATGTTGAACATGTGTTCGCTTATTTAAGATTTCGGACGGGTTTGCAGTTTACGGGCCCCAAGACCTTATGTGACCTTACTAGTGAGTCACGGTCACGTTTTGGCGTATAAGTACAACTGCACCAGAACAACATAATATAAATTATAAATTAATTAAATTAAATTAATAACGGGTGTGATACTGCACAGTTTAACATACATTTTGACGGTACCACCATCACTCCATCATACAGCACTGGGATTTTATCTTACTGTGTTATGCCTTTGGCGAAAACCTCTTCAATGAAGCATGGGTTCATGTTCAGAACCAGGCCTTACTTTACTGATGAACTGATAGCAATCACAATGCCGTATGCGCTCCCAGGTGGATAACTGTTGTCATGTTTGGGCTAGGTGTTTATTACTTAATTTTCATGATTCAAGACAAAAAATAAAACAGTAAAGCAATCAAAGTTAATAATCTTATCTAACAGCTTCCGACATTGCACAATGCACATAACAGTAAACCCAATAGTGTCATCACTTTGCACGAATCATAGGCCTACGAGAGCAGTTGAAGGGTTCATGACCTTGTTATCAGTATTTTATCTTGCAAAATCTCTGCCTATACCAAAATTACTTTATACCCTTGGACCGGCGCTCATTGGAATCTGTGTCATAGAATGTGTGTCGTCTAGTGTATGACTTGATTCTAGGAAATGAAAATATTGTGTTTCAGATATTTCTAATGTTGGGTAGGGTAGGGTACGCATCAGTCAGTAAATATGACAACACTTATCTAGTCACTTATGACAACATCTAGTCAAATATGACAACACTTATCTAGTTCCCAAGCGCTTTCGTG
Organism: Homarus americanus; assembly: GCF_018991925.1. NCBI lineage: Eukaryota > Metazoa > Arthropoda > Malacostraca > Decapoda > Nephropidae > Homarus > Homarus americanus. The sequence goes on from NW_024714712.1 coordinate 49,514, forward strand.
TAATTCACATCTTCAGGGTGATTATCAGCATATACCTGGATCACGCGCACCTACAGTGATTTACTTGCATATATATATATATATATATATATATATATATATATATATATATATATATATATATATATATATATATATATATATATGCATATATATATATATATATATATATATATATATATATATATATATATATATATATATATATATATATATATATATATATATATATATATATATATGTGTGTGTGTGTGTGTGTGTGTCTTAAGACAAACCTGAAAAAGTGCCAAATCGACCCTTTCACCTGGGAGACGATTACTCCACACCGTAACGTTTGGAGGAGCACCACACGAGAAGGTGTCAATACCTTCGAGTTAGCCCGATTGTATACAGAGGCAGACAAGCGCAAACGCCGGAAAGACGCTGCTGCCGGCCCTCCTGCACTAGATGTAGCCCCCCACATGTGCAACATCTGTGGATGACCCTGCCGGTTCCATATCGGCCTTTCTAGTCACTTCAGAGCTCGACAACGAAGGTGACATCCTTAATAACTCATATCATTTTATTATAACTAGATGATCGTCATAATCGATTCCAAGTGACAGCAAAGTAGTAGTAGTAGTAGTGTGTGTGTGTGTGTGTGTGTGTGTGTGTGTGTGTGTGTGTGTGTGTGTGTGTGTGTGTGTGTGTGTGTGTTACGGTAAATAGGGGTAATCACCGATTAATCTTTAAAAACCAACTGGCGTTTTTGTGAAATACGGGTAACTTTTTATTTTATTGCTACAACTTTACTGATTTACTCGTTTGTACTGTACAGCTCTGTAAATGTATTGAATCCCCTTTAGCTTAAGAGAGAGAGAGAGAGAGAGAGAGAGAGAGAGAGAGAGAGAGAGACCTTTAAGGTATCGTAGGACAGCTCAGTGAGAGAAAGCGAGAGAGAGAGAGAGAGAGAGAGAAAGCAGACACCTTAAGCCTTGTGTGTTTACCTCCCTGTGTCAGTCGGCGACAAGTGTGAGCGGACAACAGTATCCCAGGTGATATAAAAGCATCTGGTGGTCGTGAACAATATAGAACATTCTTATCCTCATATAGTCTCGAGGACATCGTTAAGTAATTTCCCAGGAGCCGCCTATTGTTTTCAAGCAGTGGACTAGATACCGGTATTAGTGATAACTGTGTTTGGAGCGGCTTATCGCATCTTTATCAGGGGTGGTAGTCAGGGGTAACAGTAGTGGTGGACGGTGGTGATTGGTTGTGGTGGAGGATGGTGATTGGCTGTGGTGGAGGATGGTGATTGGTCGTAGTGGAGGATGGTGATTGATTGTGGTGGAGGATGGTGAGTGATTGTGGTGGAGGATGGTGATTGGTCGTGGTGGAGGATGGTGATTGATTGTGGTGGAGGATGGTGATTGATTGTGGTGGAGGATGGTGATTGGTTGTGATGGAGGATGGTGGTTGGTTGTGGTGGAGGATGGTGGTGGAGGATGGTGATTGGTTGTGGTGGAGGATGGTGGTTGGTTGTGGTGGAGGATGGTGGTTGGTTGTGGTGGAGGATGGTGGTTGGTTGTGGTGGAGGATGGTGGTTGGTTGTGGTGGAGGATGGTGGTTGGTTGTGGTGGAGGATGGTGGTTGGTTGTGGTGGAGGATGGTGGTTGGTTGTGGTGGAGGATGGTGGTTGGTTGTGGTGGAGGATGGTGGTTGGTGGTGGAGGATGGTGGTTGGTTGTGGTGGAGGATGGTGGTTGGTTGTGGTGGAGGATGGTGGTTGGTTGTGGTGGAGGATGGTGGTTGGTTGTGGTGGAGGATGGTGGTGGAGGATGGTGGTTGGTTGTGGTGGAGGATGGTGGTTGGTTGTGGTGGAGGATGGTGGTTGGTTGTGGTGGAGGATGGTGGTTGGTTGTGGTGGAGGATGGTGGTTGGTTGTGGTGGAGGATGGTGGTTGGTTGTGGTGGAGGATGGTGGTGGAGGATGGTGATTGGTTGTGGTGGAGGATGGTGGTTGGTTGTGGTGGAGGATGGTGGTTGGTTGTGGTGGGGGATGGTGGTTGGTTGTGGTGGAGGATGGTGGTTGGTTGTGGTGGAGGATGGTGGTTGGTTGTGGGAGGATGGTGGTTGGAGGATGGTGGTTGGTTGTGGTGGAGGATGGTGGTTGGTTGTGGTGGAGGATGGTGGTTGGTGGTGGTTGTGGTGGAGGATGGTGGAGGATGGTGGTTGGTGGTTGGTTGTGGTGGAGGATGGTGGTTGGTTGTGGTGGAGGATGGTGGTTGGTTGTGGTGGATGGTGGTGGAGGATGGTGGTTGGTTGTGGTGGAGGATGGTGGTTGGTTGTGGTGGAGGATGGTGGTTGGTTGTGGTGGAGGATGGTGGTTGGTTGTGGTGGAGGATGGTGGTTGGTTGTGGTGGAGGATGGTGGTTGGTTGTGGTGGTGGTTGGTTGTGGTGGAGGATGGTGGTTGGTTGTGGTGGAGGATGGTGGTTGGTTGTGGTGGAGGATGGTGATTGGTTGTGGTGGAGGATGGTGGTTGGTTGTGGTGGAGGATGGTGATTGGTTGTGGTGGAGGATGGTGATTGGTTGTGGTGGAGGATGGTGGTTGGTTGTGGTGGAGGATGGTGATTGGTTGTGGTGGAGGATGGTGGTTGGTTGTGGTGGAGGATGGTGGTTGGTTGTGGTGGAGGATGGTGGTTGGTTGTGGTGGAGGATGGTGGTTGGTTGTGGAGGAGGATGGTGGTTGGTTGTGGTGGAGGATGGTGGTTGGTTGTGGTGGAGGATGGTGGTTGGTTGTGGTGGAGGATGGTGGTTGGTTGTGGTGGAGGATGGTGGTTGGTTGTGTAGGAGAATCGTGAGAGGTTATAATGCAGGGTGATAGGAGGTTGTGGAACTTTTTGTAAGTTCTTATGATTGCAGCACAGACGTAAATACAATGGCTCCAGGAAAACTAGATACAACTTGGCTCTCACGAGAAAAATAAATATATTTATCTAGATAATTTTTTCCTTTCATTGCACTTGTTTTTGCACTTATTTTGTTTCTCACACACACACACACACACACACACACACACACACACACACACACACACACACTACGTCAGTTGGTGATACAGTACCCCGTGAATGATAAAATATACGAGTAGTAATAGCTTTGGCCATGTAAGTGTGCTGGGTGTACTCTCGACCGAACGCAAAAGAGAATCACATAAAAGACAGATATGTAATTTTTGGTTAATTCTTAAATACTGAGAATTTTACTGAATGAAGAAAACCCCAGAAGTTTTTGTTCATAAGGTACAAAAAACCCATATTGACTTATGTGTTATAGCAAAGAAAGTCTTAGTTCTTATTGTATATTAATAAGGTTTTAGAGATTTCACTATCAGTTGTGAAAAAAAGTTAGGTGTAGGGGAAAGATGGGTGGTGGGGTTGGTCGCCCGTGCCCCGCCATCCCCTGAAGACCCACGAGTGTTTACATCACCTTACTAGGGTGACCCCAGTACAGTACCACCGACCAACACTACCACCCTCATAGACCACGACCGACAAGTGAAGGATTATTTTTCTGCGTTAACTCCATGGAACTCCCAGCACATCCTCGCAGTCCACTTAAGAAGTATTAACTGAACAAATATTGAAATGTGTGCATTCAAACTTTTCTTATTAAGTAGAAAAAAGAGACATATATAGAAAGTGAATCGATATGTACAAAAAATTGCATTTTTTGTAAGTTTATGAATACACTTAAGTATATATACATGGAAAAAGGTTTTTTTTTTTTGCCTGTCCCTAATGGTAAACCCGTTAAAGGATATATGATAACCCATAAACCCTTGAAGATAGAAAGGGTAAATTGTCGTTCTCAAAACCCTTACTCTACAAATGGCATAATAATGGTTGCCCCTCGTGTAACTAGGATGGCCGACTTAAGGGCCACCAAGGCGTGAATTTGTTTAAGGTATAGAAACTGTCGCCAACACAACAACCACCCCCTAAGTTAACGAGTTGCAAGACCCAATGTCAAGGAATAGTCCGAGAAGACCGGACAACTCGCCAACTGCACTGGCTGACCATTACCCCCGGAACACGATCCGCAAATCGATTAACATTCAGGTTCCCAATTACTGCCGGGTAGACAGAAGCAAATGGCGAAAATAAACTTGTCCATAGTTTCACCCTGCCTGGGGATCGAACCCGAGTCTGCTCTCTTGCGAGGCGAGGCACCCTTAGGATGTCAAAGGGCATCCCAGCTTTTTCAAGACCTTTATCCAGCAAAAGGTTATGGACTCCTCCATATCTTCAGGTCAAGCTGGAAGAATTTGTTACCTATATGCTAAATAGGTACGACCAAGTTCATGGAATTTCGGTACAACCTGTTCTGTTCGACTGTCTTCCAAAACATACCTTTCGTGCTTTCAAGCTGAGATCTGGAAGAGAAGTTTGGAAAATTACCCTGGAACCCCTATCCAATAGGAAATTGGTAAAAAATTGAATTTTGTTTTTGTTTTTCATTTAAACTTATTGTCTTCAAGATTATTAATCATGTACCATATAATATTCACAATTACTGGATCTCGGGTAAAGCGATTTAATCAATATTTTGTTTCTGCATAATATAACAAAAAACACTTGAAAAATCAGTGTAGGGTGGCAGAGATGGACTGTTATAACGAGACAAGCAATGTCTCAAGTTGCTGGAGAGTTGGGAAAAAGTGTCGACCCCGTAGAGCTATTTAAAAAAAAAGGGGGTAAAAATCTGTTAATTAAATCCCGGTGCAAGCCAACATTTAGTACAAAACTGCAGGGTCAACTACACGCGAGTTCTCTTGTACGAGGAGGGAAATCATGCACTAAATTATGATTATAACCTATGCCAGTCTAATAGACTTGCATACTTATTTACGCAGGTAAAACTGAAATATGTACGCGAAGGGACAAAATATTAAAAACAAAAATATAAGAAAATCTGCTTCGTATGTGGTAAACCACAAATAATTTACATTTGCTTCTCACTTGCAATTTGCACGCATACAAAATGCAGTGAGAAAATATACTGCCTCGTCTGCTACATCGTTGAGGCATTAAAAATAGCATACCTCCTTCTGCACAGAGACCCAAAAGAAACAGCACTAAATTGGAATAAACTGGTGACGGCCACCAGTTCGCTCTGAAATGGAGACTATTCAACACTTGGCTCGTCCCGCATGGTGACCATCCTCTTCTGCCTGGCACCCAATGCAGATGAGGTCGCTAACACCAACACAACATGAATAGCGCTAAGTCATAGGCTCTACGGTGGTGGTCAGAGAGATGAAAAGCATAATAGGAATGAGGAAGTGGGCACTAAGCAAGCAGGCCTCCAAGAGCAACAAGGTTTAAGAAAAGTGGGGAGAGAGGCGGTGGTAGAGGAGCCAGTTGAATGAACGCAAGACACGTTTGGAGACACTGGCACGAAATTTTTCACTGGGAGGCGCAGTGACGGTCAAATAACCCATGAAATTGTATTATATTTATTTTACCCATGTTTGATTAACAAAAGCAAGGTTTAGTAAAACATTTGAATACAAACAGTTGCTTACAATAGCTGTACTGAAAGTCTGGTAAAGCAAAACTAAATCAGGGTTAGGATGTGTGTTGCGTCCACATCCAGAAGTAATCCACGTATCCGGAATCAGCGATTCCGATTAAATTATTTATAATAAAACAGTAAGATTTGTTAAGGTTATGTTCAGAGTGAGTAAGGTTAACTTAGACGTAGATTGCCGTAGGCTAAGTTAGAGTATGTTTGGGGGTAGGTTACGTTTAATTGGGTTAGGAAGGTTAAGTTGGGTTAGAGGCAAGGTTAGAGTTGTATGTTTTATGTTCAACCTCGGGCAAACACATGCGGGCTGGGCAAGAAGGGGTTCCTTATAGGGACAATTTCGTAGCTAAGGATTGAGAGACGAGGATGCACGTGCAGGAAGTGGCGAATTGTGGTGGATTATGATGTGGTGGTTGTTGTGGTTGCAGAGGTGGTGGATGCGGTGATAGTGGTTGTAGCAATGGTGGTAAAAGTTGTGGTGGCGATGATTATGGTATTATTGGTAATGGTTGTTGTTGGTATAGTGATGATGGTATTAGCAATAAGTTTTAATGGTGTTGGTAATTAGTGACTGATGGTGGACAATTATTATTATTATTAGTAGTAGTAGTGTAGTATTAGATAAACGTGAACAATATACGAGCTGGAAATAATGTGAGGGTGACGAGGAAGTGACTTTGACCAGCTTTTAGTTCACGTCAATAACTTAATTATAATTTATAACTATTGAAAAAAATAGAGACTGATAAAATTCGCACGTTTTACTTTTGTATTACAATGATATTAAGTAATTAAGCACAAAGTTTTTCACTGCTATTCCGTATAAACTTGAGTACTTTAGTAGGCGCTGTTTCTGCTAGGGGATTAAAGTGGGATCAATCCCCCCTTCCTGTCACCTCAAAGGGGTGTAACGCCCTCAAACTTGCCAAGTATTTATTTTATTTTACTAAGAGGAATTGTTGAATCTTTTTTTTTATATATATAAGTGTGGCCTCATAATTATTTAATAAGAACTCATATGTTAACTTCGTCATGTATGTCAAACTAGTTAAGAATTACATATTATTAATAGTGGCAATGCTTGTGGAATTTTTGTGCAAGCAAGCGTAGAAATGTATTAGAACACAATGTTATCACCGTGGAGAAAAACCTTCAGTGTGTCTATTACTACACATCCCTCCCTCCTTCCCTCCTGGTCTTCCTCACTACTCGGTACTCAGAAAAAAATGCATTGGACCGGAAAATATGGCATAGGAATAAAAGGCACAACTGTCAAACTGCATTTCCACGACTCACTCCTCTTCATGATCACAATGGCGGCCATTCATCCTGTAATATTTATCATCACTCAATTAAGCTGTTTTTCAGCAACACTATCTTACTATTTCATTAGTATACGAGGATATAGGCGTAAAAAGGTTCTAATACAAAAATGTTGAAAAAAACGTGAAAATTACCACGTTGTAGTGAGAGTTGCAAACCTTCCATCCCTTTCTCAATATTTTTTCTGGCGAAAACCCTGCCTGGTGTGCTTATGAGATGCTTGTAATGGACTCGGCAGGGGATTAGTCAAATAGGCCTGGTCCTACTAGGCCCCAGTATAATCATTAGGATTGGGGCCTTACGTGCGTGCATCACTTGTAATGGACACCAATCCAAATGCATAGGTTAGGTCCTAAAAGGACTGATGCTCATTTGAACGACAGCCAGTCAGCACTTCCGGTAAAGTCACTACAATTAAAAGAACGGTTAATTAGTTTCTAGTATCTTAACCACACAGTATTACAGCTTATACTCTCTATTATATTTAGTCAAAGCTGAACTTAATCGCTCTCTACGTGGTGAGTTATTGCAAGAGCAGCGACAAGCTAGCAAATGCAGTCTGCACAAGAGTTGCAAAAGCAGGTTGCTTACGATGCTACTCGCGCCTTCTTACCACATAGACACTTGGTAATGATTTTTTTTTCTTGAATTGACGCCCTGGTCCATCCATAACTTAATTTTTTTTATTCATATGGTGCAATGGTCAGCATACTCGCCTCGCAAGCAAGTAGACCCGGGTTCGATCCCCGGGCGGGGTGAAACTATGGGCAAGTTTTTTTTTACACCATGTGCCTCTGTCTACTCCTCAGTAATTGGGAACCTGGATGTTAATCGATTTGTGGATCGTTTTCCGGGGTAATGGTTAGCCAGTGCAGTTGGCGAGTTGTTCGGTCTTCTTGGAATATTCCTTGACACTGGTTCATACAGCTCACCAACTTAGGGTGTAGTTGATGTGTTGGCGGCAACTTCTACACCTTAAAGTTTAAGGCTTAAACAATGTCACGCCTTGGTGGTGGCTCAACTGGTCTTCTCGTAATGTAGAGGCAAGTCGTGACTTGCTGACATTAATGTTTTTCAAGAATTTGATATCTCAGTGTTATAACATTACCGCAATCTGTTTTTAGGCACAACTAAGAGATTTGCGCAACCCTGTTTTAAGCAGATCCAGACATTTTCATCATCCTGCGGCTTTTTCTCAAGTTAAAAGATCCTACCCCTCTCTGCTCACAAGTCCGCACAGAATAACACCGAGGAAAAAATTTTATCATCAGCGAACTGTAGTTACTTCATTGTACTGTATGTAGTTTAGAATAAAATACTGATGGATATTCAGCCAAAACTGTAAGTAGAAACCTTCAACCTAACCAATTTTATCAAGGCTTAAGATACCTTTATTGGTCTAGAGTCAATTATAAATGGGTTCTATAAGGATTGTGCCCCAACCATAATGTTTTGGTTAGGTTGAAGCCAACAACATTAAAAAATATATATAAGATAGAAGTTTCTAGGCATCTGGCACTGAAAGGCTTAGTAGTTACATAACCTGTCTTGGTACTGAACATCTGATCTTGGGCAGTGAGTCAAGGTTACGGGGGGGGGACCTGCCGACCTTCCTCACTGTCCATTGCTAGTGCACAAGTTTCCAAGGGAGTTTACAATATTCTTTATTCTTAGACTTCTGCTGCCAAGGACCTGGGTTCAATTGAGTCTTGCGTTTGTATGGTTTTCCGGACTCTGGTCTTAAGAAAATAAAACAGCTCGTTGTGAACTTTTGGTAGAGTCGCAGTGCAGTTGCGATGCAGTTTAGGCCGCCATGTTTGTGTCTTATAGTTCAAGAACCAGTTCAGAAGTGGTCCCATGTCGCCAGTAAGAAATTAATTACGTCTAAGAATTTTTTTTAGGAATCACCCTTGACTTTTATTTAACCCTCCTAGGTTTAGGAGGGAGATAGGAAGAAACTGGTTCACAAATAGGGTGGTGGACGAGTGGAACAAGCTTAGCAACTTTGTAGTAAGTGCGGGAACTCTGGAAAGTTTCAAAAGGAGGCTAGATAGATTCATGGATGATAGAGAGTGGTAGTAACTCTCGACAGGAGCTGCCATGCGCAGGCCAACCGGCCTATTGCAGACTCCTTATTTTCTTATGTTCTTATGTTCTTATGGTCCAGGTGTAAATGTGGCTGTGTATTCATTGTTCTTGATCTTCTGCCGTGTGTGTATTTGTGTTAGGGACATTTGAAGTCACTGGTAGAAACTTAACCTACCCGCAGCCTAAAGTATATAGCTTTTATTCCTTAAAACCTATCTCGAGTAATTCTTTAAGGGGTAAAGTCGTACAACAGAGTATGTTATTCTGGCTAACACCAAACGATTTTATTCAGCTGAGAGAAACTCCTACCACTCAATGGGTTAAAGCCTATTTCGATTACAGTATTTTTTTAATCCACTCAACTTCTCTACATTCATAAATAAAGTGTGAATGTGTATTACAGATATATAGATGATTTATTTAGAACTTTTTAGGTCTTACTTTTGCATTATGGTTCTTGTGCTCAGAAATACATTGCACACTTATCTTGTATATTCTCAATCACAGACAACATCCATTGGGGGCCGGTGGAAAAGTTGTTTGGACATACTTCCTATCCCCCTTGGTCCCTATTCACCTAGCAGTAAAGTAGGTACCTGGTGTAAATCGAAAGTTGCGAATTCGTATTCAGGGAAAGTTGTTGGAGCTTCCAATAACTTGATGACAAAAACCATTGACTCTTCAGGCTTCTACGCCCTTGACTAAAAAACATATGACCCTTCAGGCTTCTACGCCCTTAACTCATGAGACTTAAAGGCAAGCATGAACTTAGCATGCTTCCCTGTTGCATGTTAGCAGTTCAGTTTTCATTAGTCTATTACAAAACTTGTATGATCCTTGAGTGTTTAGTAGTTGACCTTTCTGGTGCGTCAGCATTACACAAGAACAACAGAACAACCTGTGCTAAGCCAAGAATTGCTCAGGGCCAACCATGAGGTATTTGAGGCCCCACTATAAGATGTGAGAGAGCCACCACCACCTTCCTGTCACTCTCACCACCCTGCCTCACTCACCCATACCACCACCACATCCTCACCACACCCACCCACACCCTCACACACACTCTCACCACCACCCTCATCCACATCTTCATCACTATACCACCGTCATCACCACCCTCACACACACACCCTCACCACCACCTTCACCACCACCACCACCACCACCCTCATCCACATCTTCATCACTATACCACCGTCATCACCACCCTCACACACACACCCTCACCACCACCTTCACCACCACCACCACCACCACTCATCCACATCTTCACTACCACCGTCATCACCACACCCACCCACACCTCACCACCAGCACCCTCACCTACCACCACACTCATCCACATCTCACTATACCACCGTCATCACCACCTCACACACACACCCTCACCACCACCACCACACTCACCCACATCTCACCTCATCACCACACCCCACCACCAGCACACCATACCACCATCATCTTCATCATTACCACCGTCATCACCACCCTCACACACACCCTCACCACCACCTTCACCACACTCATCCACATCTTCATCACTATACCACCGTCATCACCACCCTCACACACACCTCACCACACCACCTTCACCACACTCATCCACATCTTCATCATTACCACCGTCATCACCACACCCACCCCCCCACCCTCACCACCACCACCACCACTCATCCACATCTTCATCACTATACCACCGTCATCACCACCCTCACACACACTCACCACTACCCCCACCCCCACCCTCACCACCCTCCTCACCACCGTCCACTACCCCCACCCCTCACCACCCACCACCCTCCACCTCCACTCCCCCCCTCCACCCCCTCACTCCCCCCACCCTCACCACCCTCCTCCCCACCTCCACCGCCCTCACCACCCCACCTCACCCTCACCACCCTCCTCACCTCCACCGTCCTCCCACCCCCACCACCACCACCCTCACCCCCTCCTCCCTCCACCGCCCTCACCACCCCCACCTCCCACCATCACCCTCACCACCCTCCCTCCCTCCACCCTCCTCCCCTCCCACCCCCTCCCCACCACCCCACCCCTCACCATCACCCCTCACCACCCTCCCTCACCTCCACCTCCTCACCTCCACCGCCCCACCACCCCCACCCCACCCCACCCTCACCACCCTCCCCCCTCCACCCTCCTCCCACCTCCACCACCCTCACCACCACCCTCACCATCCCCTCACCACCCTCCCCACCTCCACCCTCCTCCCTCCACCACCCTCCACCACCCACCACCAGCATCACCTCACCCACTCCCACCTCCACCGTCCTCACTACCTCCCACCACTTCCACCTCCACCGCCCTCACCACCCCCCTCACCACCACCCACCACACTCATCCACATCTTCATCTATACCACCGTCATCACCCACCCTCACACACCCCTCACCACTACCCCCACCCCCACCCTCACCCACCCTCCCCACCTCCACCGTCCACCCCACCCTCACCACCAGCACCCTCACCACCTCCTCCTCCACCGTCCCTCACTCCCCCCACCCTCACCACCACCCTCACCTCCTCACCTCCACCGCCCTCACCACCCCACCCACCACCACCACCACTCATCCACATCTTCATCACTATACCACCGTCATCACCACCTCACACACACCCACCCCCACTGCCCTCCTCACTCCCACCTCACCACCAGCATCACCCTCATCCTTCCTGTCCTCACTACCCTCACCACCACCCTCACCACCCTCCTCACCTCCACCGCCCTCACCACCCCCACCACCACCTTCGCCAGATAGGCCTACTGTTTATCGGTAAATATGCTTTCCCAAGTAGCAATTTAATGAAGAATGAGAAATACTTTGTCGGTTACACAGCAGAACATTAAACCACACCTTGGTATTATATTACGATTCAATAAGAATACTGACGTAGACATCGTGTGGGGAAGGAGGTGTGGGCTCCTTGGGTTGGTGCCAATCACAACCTTGAGTAGAATGGTAAGTGAGCAATATGATCTTAGTGAACGCACATGGCGTGCGTTCACTAAGATCATATTGCTCAAACCTTCCCTGTGTGATTATATATATATATATATATATATATATATATATATATATATATATATATATATATATATATATATATAATATATATATATATATATATATATATATATATATATATATATATATAATAGAGAGAGAGAGAGAGAGAGAGAGAGAGAGAGCCATGGCAGTTTTGCGATCGTGTATACATGGTATATATGTGATGTGTTAACTGTGTCATCCGTTCAGCATGTCATCTATTAATCATGTCACCAGTTACTCATATTTGCCATACCCTTATAAGTTGCGTGTGCACCATCAAGATGGCTTCGACCACCAGGGTTTAGTGATAACCTTCTATTACTTCATGTTGTTATAACCGAAAGTTAGTTAGAAAATAAATGTAATGTCATAGTTGTTTGAGATTGAATGCAATTCGAATTTTATTATTATAACAGTGTAGCAGCTTTGCGTAAAGTTACCGAATTAGTTAATAAGCTGATTTATCCAGTACGTTTAGCGCACATAGTTATTTTGGGATACGGTACATTGTTTGCTGATGTATATTTTGGCCGATGAATAAACACAACATCAAATTGCGCGATTTCTTGAAAATTACCTGAAACATAATTAGAATATTTATGAAGTGGATGCAAATCGCTTTCATTTTATAACAAAATACCGTCGGCTGTTGCTCTCCGTTACTGGCTGGTTACCTTTTAAAATCAATGTCTCCCATTGTTTTCTGCTGAAAGATTCTGTAATTTGGTGCAACCATTTAATGAGGAAAACTTTCTGTGCTTGACATTTTATGGATCACGTCGGATGATTATTTCTTCTTCAAATTTTGCCGTCTTTGGAGATGAACGTCGAATACTTGTTTTAAGGAACCGAGTTATTAGTCTTTTTTTTCATATGACTATCTAGCTGGTTACTGGTCAGGTCTGCATATCACTGAGCACTTTGATGATACGGTGTACTTAGCACTTATCCTCATCATCCATTTTTAGCTTTCTAGCTCTCACCGTGAACAGATGTTGGGCGTGCACAGGCACTTGAATATATTATTGTACCTGTTCATGTACCAATGTTGATTTAACTTGGCCTTAATGTTCACAGTGCATGCTGCCTCATTATTTTCTGGTAGATATTTTCTTGGGTTCTATGTCACAGCTGCCGTGACTGCTCTGTTGGTACCTTAGTGACTGGCGTTAGCACCACTGTTGAAGTATTGGTACACTGAGACGGAACTTTTAGACGTAACTTTTAAAGCTTTCCTTGGATACTTCTAGGTCCTTTGTAACAGAAGAATCGGTTAAGTTAAGGTCTGACGCCATGGAGGTCAACATCTTAAGTGTCATACTTCAGATACACTTGCACATTATCATATACAGTACGATGAAAATTTTACGTACGGACCTCTGACAATGCCCCACCCATCACCCAGGGTGTCTTACAGTTTTATGGTAATATTTGTCTTCGTGTTTCCTGTACACAATAATCTTGATTTGTTTGCTATGGAATTTTTATGAAAGCCACTTACTAGCTCTTGTCATGCAGGGTCACATACAAGTTGACATCGGAAAATACCCTGTTATAAGACTGAGGTCTTTTAGCAAACATCCACCTTATAAAAGGTAGACGGCGGTGTTAAGATAATGTCTGTAACCCATGAAAAAGTAGCACCATTAGCTATTTGTTCAGGTCCGTATGTTTTACTTTAAATTGCATGAAAATCATTTAATATTTGCCTGACTTGTGATAACTTCGGTTAATGGAATTAATAACAGTGTAGTTAGGGATATCTAGAAAATATCATGTTCTATTTCTCTCCTGCAAAGCGCTCATTTACATCTGTTCAGGTTGTGAATGACGTCAAACACTGGGGTAAGAGGGTTGAACGGTGACGCGTTTGACACCTACTTGTAAATAGGGTCATCTCAATATTGCTCGTTGGTCTAGCTAATACCAGTTTGTGTTGCCATGACAGCATGGATGTCGTGTCTACCCAACAGCAGGAGCTATAATTACGATAGCAATGCCTCGCCCACAAGCCTGTGTCTCCATGATTGGCTGGCTGGGACACACACCTCCCATGTGATCACTCTGCATGGTTACGTAGGCTGGAGGCGCGCCAGGGTTTGTTGGCTCACATGACAACTTCGCAGGACCCACCCAGTTATGTTCTCCCTAGCCTGTGTGGCATCTGACGTTAATAACCTTGACTCCGATTCTTAAGGGTCCGTACGTTTTATATATATTTCCCCTTACTGATGATTATGAACACATCTAACTGGCTCATTACGATACAAAATTGATGGCTTAAGTCCTAAGACTACATGGTGTGGAAATTGCACTAACATTCTGTCATAAATATATACGGTTGCGTTCTGTTGTTTCTAGTTAGGGGAAATAGTTTCACGGGATAATATTTGAGAATTTGAACCCTGGTCCGAATGGTCGACACACGTAATTTTAACACCTAAAGAAAAAAAAGAGGTAAAATCTGCCTTATTTATATATGTGAACAGCGCGTATTGATACTCCATGGACCCTATGAATAGGTGTGATACACAGTCCTGTGCTTCCTCGTGACTGCTGGTGCTTACATGGCGATGCTCTTTCTAATACCCAAGTCGTCATTCCGTTAATAGTTTGAAGTTTACTTATGGAAAGTGTAAACCGTTTACAGTATACTTTGTTGCCTTTATTATACATAGTGCTCTTCCCAGTTTAAGCCATGCCAGTTTATACGACATGTGTGAGTTATTTATGTAGTCTACGACCTCCGACTTGACAATCGGAACCAACCATACAGAAGAGAATCTTTGGATCCAGGTGAAGGTGCCACGTTGTTCGGTGTCCATGGCGTCAATCTTCAATTATATTTGTATTTTTTTTCTCAATAGAATTAGCAATAAAATAATAATACGTCTACCGGTTACTGTGACATTGTATGGTCAAAATGCAACTTTGGGTTTTGCTTATGGGACCTGACAACATACAGAGGCTAGACCAGCTAGGCAATGTACTAGGTTAGAGATAGTGTCATGCTGTTTGAGAGAGAACGGTTCAACTGGTGCTAACTGTAACGCCCTCCAAGCGATTCTGAAGTGAATGATAACATAGTAACATGGGGTTTCGGTTCTTTTTGACCCACGAAATATGAGAGAGAACTCTCCTCCGTTTTATTCCACATGTATTAAAACATACTGCATAATCTAACCTTCCTCCATGTATGTGGGTAGGCTCATGATTCCCCAATATTTCAATATCATCAAACTCCTCAAAGAAGTGTAACCATCTCCTTCCATTAATGTTGCTGGTTCTCATAGTACCCAGGACCTCGTGTCTTGCATTAATATCACCAATCAAAACACTAGCATCATTAAATAGGCACTCAGGCATGCCATCAATATCCAAACTTTGAGGATGTACATAGATGTTAACAATAGATTTAGACCTCCTTTGGACGTAGATTTTAACACACAAACTTTCAACCCCACTCTGCTTGACAGCTATTACCAATTCAACCGGTACATTTTTCCGAACATTAGTTAACAGACCTCCTGTATTATTTCTATTATTAGCTGGTAAACAGAAACATTGATAATCACGTAAATTCATCAAATTATCATCCTTCGTGCCCGTCTCTTGTAAGACTATAACATCCATCTTATACAACAGTGTACCTGTATAAGCATGCACACCTGTGTCCTAGGACGTAAGCTATTTACATTCCATGAAAGTATACTTAAATTAGTGTCCTCCATTTTCCCTATTAACAGAAACTAACCTTATTCTCTCATTCACAAACTGTTCCATTACTTCTTTCACTCGAGCTAATACCTTATCATGTAATACTTCACCCCACTTGCGGGTTATCTCTTCCCTTATGTCCACATTTCCGGTCCCCTAAAGTGAAGATGGTTTGTCAGCTTTTATTACTGTATTATTTTCAACCTTCTCTCCTCTTAGTCCAACATCCACATTTCTCTGTTGACAAAAATGGTCAATTACCTTCTGGTTGTCCTTTACCTTTTTTCTAAGCATCTGAATTTCTTGCCTGTGTTGAACTACTACACCAAACACATCACCAAACTTGTCAATTACCTAATCTTCTGGAAAATATTTTGGTGCAGCTCCTGTACCATTTCCTGTTACCTTCAACGTGTCACTCTGTTCCATCCTCTTCTTCCACACGTTCTCAGTTGAAGGTAGAGTTGTCTCACCTGCAACTCCTCGTCCTTCTTCCTTTTCTCGCTGTTGCACTTTCCCCATACTCTGCCACCGCACACCAAGCATCTGTGACTTCTTATTGCAAATTGAAGAATCTGCATTATGCGTGCCGCCACAATTGCAACAGCACGGCACAACATGTTGCCCAGACTTTATTTTATTCCAACATTCTATTGAATTATGATTTTTCTACAGTAACGACACCGACATTTACTTGACATTTCCAGGTCATATGGCCCCACCTGTTGCACTTGTAACACAGAACAGGTTGTTCAATAAACTTTGGAATTCTCCTATATCCTATTCCAGATATTAATATCTTCTCCGGAACGTCTCCCTTCATCAAGGCTACCACTTGGTTCTTCTACTCACCTCGGATTTCGTGTCGCTTTGCCCATACAAATCGTGTATTATCCAGAAGAAAATTAGGATCCAGTATAACAGGTACATGAAAACGATCACCTTGGTGTGGTGTTCTGCATCCTGAAGCATCGTCATTATCACTTCCTTAAATTCTGTCGTCGTCAAAAACTTTACCGCTTCATCTCAAGCTACAGTCATATAGGAGTTATTACGACTTTCCTTAAGCAGGGGTTCAAACTTTTTATGCTCTCTTCCCAGTGTAGCAGCCCACAGCAACTGCTCATAGAAGGACATCCTCAAATCACTTGGAAAGTTCAACCTCCTTCTACGTGAGCGGTTTCCACCACCCGGGTTGCTCGGCACATTGGTACTTTCACAATGATCCATTCGACTAACCTGCTGTGTTTTATTCCCAGTTGAATTCTCTCTGCATTCTTCTGTATGTGCAGTCCTCTTCTTCCTGTCATTCATGATCTCATCACTATCACTTTTCTTCGCCAACTCTAGCCTCCTCTTTTCTTTCTAAGTAATCACCTCTTGAAAACTGTCTGTCATCTCCATTGTTGTTGGCCGGGGATTATCTGCTTCCGATTCGCTACTTGAAAGCTGCAGGTCGTCTTAGTAGTGCAGTTTTTTCTTCTCTAGCCAAAACCTTCACACGTTTCTGCCCACCCACTTGCCCCGGGCATGGTGCAAAGCTTAGGAAGCCAGTGAAAATCAGCAGTGTTGTCGCAGAGCACAAGGCTGACACGTCCGACTAGTACGTCCAACGTTCAGAGAATGATTCATTCCTTCACCTTCCCTGATAATCCTACTCAGGTTCGAGTGTTTGGGTGAGCCGATTGCTGCCCTTACCTCACGTCATATCACGTTAACGACTTAACTTGGTTGTGCAGTAAGTCACTGTCGAGAAAATGAGACCTTGTATCAGTGTCTCTCCACTCTCTTATTTGGTAATGTTGGGTACCAGAAACACGATGCGGATAATGTCAACCAAGTTCATGTTCTGGAATTTTGCATAGCACTTAAAAAGTGTTGAAAGAACCCAGGAAGGTTTAAAATAAATTGAAACTTAACCATCTTTTTTAGAGTTTATGAACTAAATTATGTACCCCACCGAGGTGTACGGCAAATGTGGAAGATATACCTTTTCCTATTCTAGAAAATCAACCCATTGATAACCTGACCTGTCTAGGTAGCTGGGCCCCTCATCAAATACGACTATTCTTTTAAAACGGAAGGGGTGGGGGGTGTAGATTTTTTTTTTGTAGGGAAAGAAGGGGTGGAAGAATAGTAGAGGTGGGGGAAGGAAGTTATAGTTCGGAAATTGAAAAAATTTAGGAGGAGGTAAGAGAGGGCGGGCTGACTGCCAAGCTAAGCTAACAGTGTGTTAGGGTTGTGTCATGGGTTAGTTATTGTCTGTCGGTACAGGACTACACATCCTACCCTGTCCCATATATGGGTGTTTTGAGGGCCTTATTTCATATTCCGCCGACCCTACTGGCGGATGCTGGTCTAGGGAGGTTGTCTATTGCCTGGCCGTGTAGATCGGGGGTGGTAATGGACCTTTTGAGATTTGGTAACTCTTTGGGAACCATGTATGGTTGTTGTCGTTATCTGGTGAGAGTCTTTGAAGGAGTTCTTACTCTGACCGTTCTATCTTTTGCCAGATTCTGCTGGCCAGGGTGTGCAGCTGCTGGTTGATGGGTTTCATTCTCAGGTCTCTCTGTATCTCGGCTGTGGTTCTGGTGAAGGGGTGCCTTTCACCTGTGACGAATTTTTGGGCTTCATTTTGGACCACCTGTAATTTCAATATATGAGTGGTGCTCATAGTATGAAGAGGTACTGCTGGGTAAGTTAATATCGGTATGATAAATGATGTCACCAGGCTGAGTTTTATTTTCTCAGGAAACGCTTTAAAGCGGTATAGTTTTCTCAGCTCTCTTCTTGCCTTTTCCTTCCTGGTGTGGACATGATGGGAGTAACCTGTCGTGGATATATGCAGGCCCAGGAGGGTGCCTCTGCTTTTGAATTCTATCTGGGCATTAATGGTTTCTAATGGATGGGTTTTCCTTCTGCATAAGGGTATCACTGTGAATTTTGGGAGACTGGTTTGGATTTTCCATTGTTTTTCGTAATTATTTACCCTCTCTAATTCCCGCCTGGTGTTGTCGGCCTGTAACGCTCGCTATTTTCCTTGATGTGTTGTTGTTTGAGTGATGTCATCTGCATACATAATATCTTCGTTACCTATTCTAGTGGGAGGCGGGGTGTCACTTGTGTAGATAATATATAGGGTGGGGGAGAGGACGCTCCCCTGAGGGACTCCACTCATGAGTGGGAAGGACTCTCCTGTGTGTTGTCCTACCCTCAGTCTGGCATTTCTGCCGTCAAGAAAGTTGCAAAGCAACTTTTCAATGTTGGTGGGAAGTCCAAGTTGGAGGATCTTATATTTTAGACCGTCGTGCCAGACTTTGTCAAATGCCTTCGCTACATCCCGGAGAGTTAGATTACATCGTCTACCACTCGCTGTGGCTCTGGCTATGTTTTCACATGCCAGGGCTATCACTGTTGTGGTGGACTTCCCTTTCCTGAACCCGAATTGTCTGCAGTTGACTCTGTTTGTTGTTTCCAGGTGACTTCTCAGATGGTTGTTGATGATTTTTCTAGAATTTTTCCAGGTACTTCGAGGAGGGAGATCGGTGTGTAGTTTAGTGGGATGGCGAGGTTCTTTCCTTGTTTTAGTGTTAGGGTAATAATGGCCTCTTTGAATTTAGTTGGGGAGTAACCCGAGGCCAGGTAGGCGTTCATTGTGGTTCTCAGTCTCTCCATGGCCGGGTTGTTTATGTGGCTGAGGATCTCCTTGGTGATGCCTGAATAGCCAGGGGCTTTATTTTTGGTATTGGAGATGGCTGTGTTGAGTTCTTCCGAGGTGATTGGTTTGGACAGTGGGCTGTCCACTCTCAGATCCTCCCATATGATTTCAGGGGAAGGCTGAGTGCGGTGTGTCTGGCCCCGGACGAGCTCCTCGTGGGTATCATCAAATCCCCTGTTCTCTTCATTTGTGATTCGGAAGATGTTCCTCCATATGTCCCTCAATATGGGTTCTTTGTCTTGGTCGTCATATATTTTACTTCTTGCCTTATCAGTTATATATGATGACTCGTTACGGCTGCAACCTTTCAGTCTCTTAACTCGACGCCAGAATTCTCCTGGATCGTTGTACTTACAGGGGGTATGTGAGAGTTGTTCAACTATTTCGGCCCATTTAAGGTTGCTTTGTTCCAGAGATCTTGTTTTTATTTCCTCCCGTATTCTTCTGTATGTATTGTAGCTTACGATGTCCCAACCATGGGTCTCGGCTCTCTGTTGTAACAGTTGGAACTGGTTTGTGAGGGCTATGAGTTCTGGAGTCTGTTGTGGGTGTGGGCGAGTTCTGTTGCGTTTGAGAGGCGTGGCCTCCTGGTAGGCTCTTCCTATGGCTTCACAGCATGTGTTGATTTCTTCGTCTATTTTGTTCACCGGCTGAGTGTCTATGGTCTGCAGGATTGTCATGTCCTTGGCCTCAAGTTCGGCTGGAGCTTTTTCTTTGAATAGTTCCCAGTCGGCCTGCTTGGCGATTCTCCGTGGTGGAGCTGGTATAGTTATTGGTGTTGCTGAAATAATCATGATTATAGGTAAGTGGTCGCTGGAGGTTACAGGGCCTTGTTCAAAGAGATAGTTGTGGAAGCATCTGCCGTTTGTTATTGTTATATCTGGAGTAGTGGCTGAGTTCCTACTGTAGAACGTGGGGAAGTCCGGGCCTATTAGTTGGGCTTTTTTGTTTGTTATGAAGCCAGCGAGGCCTCTTCCAACATTGTTAGTTGTCCTCTTACCATCTAGTAGAGGATATCTGGCGTTCATGTCTCCAATGATGTAGGTTGTGTGGTGGTATGATAGAAGTCTGTGGAAGTCCCTGTAAGGCAAGTAGTCCCTGCGTGGTGGGAGGTAGGTTGTGGCTATTATAATTGGTCCTGTGGTCAAGTTGATTTGAACAGAGAGAGTTTCATAGGTGAAGTCGTCTATGATTGTGTGGTGATCATCTCTTTTTATGGCGATGGCCACCAAATATTTTCAGTTCCTCAGCCGCCTTTTGGCCGTGTGAGTTTATTAGTATAATATCTGTGTCAACTTGGTTGTATTGGCTGGACAAAATGAATTTATTAGTTATTCAGTGGCGGACGTTATGTTGCATTATTTTCACTGCCTTACGTAGCGAGTCCATTGTTTCTTGTTCTTGGATTTTGGGGATCTGTCGGATTCGTGGTTTGTTCTCTGTGCATCCATTCCTCAATTTTTTTATCATCCGAACGGATGACTTTTTGATGCAGTTTGTCAAATCGACCTGTTTTTGTTTAATGGCCTCGTGGATGTCCGCCTCGGAAATGGGGTCGTAGTACTTCCATATCATCTTTTAATCAATTACTCCTTTAGCGACTTCGTCACGTGTACAGTCCTCGTTGATGTGGTCTGGTATGTAGATGCATAGATTCAGGTCTTTACCTGATAGATCGCTTAAGAGTCTGAGAGACATGTATAATCTCCGGTGTGGGTACTTGTGCATCCACACCAGAGCCCACTGTTGTCTCCTCTGTGCTAGTTGGAGTCTGAGAGACATGTATAATCTCTGGTGCGGGTACTTGTGCACCCACACCAAAAACTACTGTTTTCTCCTCCGAGGTTGAGGATGTTGCCCTGAACAGTTTTGGGATGGCCAGATTGTGGTGGCATAAGCATTTTTCGAGTATTGTTTGAAAGCAGCCTGGGTGCAGAACATCCTCCTCATGGGCGTGTTTGACAATCATGTTGGCTAGTATGTCACGGTCATGGAGGTATCTGTCTCTGGCATTCAACAAGACTGTAGAGTCTGTAGTGGCTTGTATCAAAAGCAAGAATTAAATTGATCCCAAAAAGTTGGATGGCAATCCCGTCCCAACACGCAGCGCCTTACTACAAACCTGAGGAGCAGATTTAAAAGATCCCTTAGTTAACCTCCCTACCACAATTTCACTATGATTATCAGAGCCTCTGATATTCACAGGTGAAAATAGGCTTACAGGGTTTTGGTAGCAGAAAGAGTTTACAACTTCGGTCAACAAACATACGACAGCTGGATGACGTCATCAAGGAAACAGAGAGAACGGAGGACATTTCCACTGGGAGACTCAGAAAGTTTTGTGGACGTGTAAGCGTAATATGGATCATTAGGTTTTAACAGGCTAGCCGTCATTACGATCATGACAGTGGTACTGTTCCTGTTGTATTTGGTGGTACGGTATGCTGTAGGTGAATGCGAGGAGACCTGATTTGGTTGCTTTTTCAGCAACCACGGTGCTTTTGAACTGAATTTTGATTATGCATTTGCCTTTTTTACTGGTAATTTTTTTTTTACATAGTCCACCTTGTTCTTCGCCCAAGCGTTTTCTTTTTCAATAGCTGCTTTTATTTCCACTTAAGACTCTTCGTGCACGGATTCATCCGTTTGGAAGCAGAGAACAGTTCTTTTAGCCTTCAAGGGAGGAGGCAGGATTGGGTCATAGTGCTCTTCCCTTAGATTATCTATACATCTCTGGAACAACAGGTTATCCAGGTCTTGGTCTTCAAGCATTTGCATGATGAAGCCATCTTTTGCTTCTATTACGTTCTGGTACCTGACATTGTGTTTGCGAACAATTTGTCAGCTTCCGCTTGGTGGACCTGTCTGGTGACCTCTGGTCTGTGATTAGTATTTTCGCTTTGACAGTCATTATTGCTACTTTGAGTGAAGCACGATACATCGGCGCGGGGTGGTGATGGTGGGGACGGGTGTAGAACGTGGGTGTGGTGATCGTGGGGACAGGGGCGGTGATGTGGGTACAGGGGGTGTAGGAGATCATGGGGAAGGGGAGGGACTGGAGGCGAGCTGTCGCACTCACTTCCTGGCTTCTTACATAATGACTCATCTGACGAGTCATTACTAATATTATTACATATTGTACACACTCGCACTACTGTAAAAGCATATACATATACATGTACATACATATACACGTCCCCCCTCCTCCCAAAATTATTTTTAAATTTCTCAGGCAAAAATTAATTGTACTGTTTACAATCAATATGATGTAAATAACATTAGGCTATGAGGAAAATATTATAGAATTTGGAAAAAAATAAGTTTCTATTATTTGAAAACGAAGTCATCAGTAAGGTGGGGCGGCTAAAGATGAACAATGTGAGGCTTCAGCATAAGACTACGACCAATGTTGGAAAACTACCATGAACACAACCACAAAACCATCTTTTTAAGTAAATAACGAACGCCTAACGTAATCTAATGATCCTAGTGAAGTTGGGTAGGTTAGGTTTTGGGGTTCACTTCGTCTATGAAAAATAAATGGTTTAATAGACATGTGCGTGTTAATTTTATAACATTGGCCATGGTGAACATAGTGGGAGGGTTGTGCACTACTGGGATGACTAGGCTCTGCGCCAGTCTCACACACACATACCACGGTGGGAGGGTAGCTCTTAGGCTCTGCGCCAGTCTCACACACACATACCACGGTGGGAGGGTAGCTCTTAGGCTCTGCGCCAGTCACCCACATACAACACACATCAGGAGCTAATAAGGAATTAATAATTTCACATACAACTCGTTTTATCACAAACAACAGCCAGTGAATAACTTTGATGATGTAGAGGTAACGCACGTGCAGGTCAGGTGAGAAGGGTGTTATCGAGGACTCTAATACTACAGTGAGAGAAGAGTAATGAGAGGAAGGCAAAAATAAAGGATGTATTTCCTGTTTGATTACTCGACCATTTTAGTAATGTCCTCAGGCAACAGATGGAAGGACTATCGTTTATCTTATATGGCATATCCCTGAGAAAACTTTAAATGTTAAATATAGAAATTATATCTTGTTTTTAGTAAACAGGAACTAAAGATATGTTATCCACGAATAAAATGTTTGTAGGGTGAAATAGTTGAAATGTATAAATATTTCTATATATGATCCGCTTCAACATTCAGCCAGCCTTCAAATCCCATTCCCAAGCTCTCTCGTTCTGCCGCTGATCACTTTTTCACATTCCATCATTATGGAGAAATTGTTCCGTGGACAAAACTGTGTGCTTTGTAAAACAAACAAGGTGACTCATGCACATCTATCTTTCCACTGGTTCCCAAAGGAGCAACAGAGTGTAATGGGGAAATAAACAGTATTATTGCGAATTGAACCACATTATTTTTATCTTATGCATCATTAATATGAGGTAAGGTTAGGTCCTAACCCTACGTACCATTAGGACAAGGTTAGGTTTAGTTTAGTTTAGTTCAGTAAATTACGTGATCTAGAAATAGTTCCATAGCAGTTAGCCTGGTGGGGAGGCAGCCCCAGTGAGTTAGCTTATTTAGAAGGGTGTAGGATCATGATTTACGCCAGAAATGGGTATTATTAGATAGTTTACCTCTAATCACAGACCTTTTTATGTGTTATTTTATATTCTTGACCTAAAATAGGGTGAATGGTATTAAAGGCATTGCCGTTTTTCACAACTATAGAAACGATAATTTTTTATTTGTGTAACACACTTAAAAGGCTATTATAAGAAAATTTTCTTCTATACTATTTTCATCGCAAATGCATAATAGCTTCAGAAATTAAATAATTTATGGATCATATGAAGAATTTCCCCCCCCCCCAATGTTGCCAACTGAAGAATCCCCCCCCCACAAGGTCCCATGTGAAGAATATCCCCCTCCCCCCTCTATTTCAGTGATGCATTGTTTTCCTTCTTTACGTTTTGTTACTGAAGTTTTTTATTTAATATATTAATTAAATCAGGATGAGAAAATACAACATATATATGTAAGTAAATCACTGTAGGTGCGCGTGATCCAGGTATATGCTGATAATCACAAGGAAAGAAGAAAACACGAAGTTCCCAAGCGCTTTCGTGTAATTCACATCTTCAGGGGTTAAGTGAGGGTGTTTCAATAATTTGGAAATGAAATTGACACTGATAGCTTCTTCCAGAGGGTGGAGGAGGGGTCCGATATCAGGGATAGTGCGCATCAGGTAGTTGCAGCGATGCTTAACTCCATGGGTGGATGCCGCAAAGGCTGCATGTGGCTTTGTGTTAACAATCTCAGAAAGAGCTTGCATTTCCCTAACCCACTGATTCACCTTTCCAGTTACGTACTTGGTCTTGAAGTCCGTCGTGCCGATTACTGCGCCTAGGTGTCTTTGGCCGTCCATTGTTGTTTTGACCTCACTTCCACCCAACACCTCCATTGCCCGTTCATAATGTTCTGGCTTCACAATGAGGAAGGACTTGCTGGCGTTTGGGTGGTACCCTATTTGTGGACCTCGTGATGTTATCAGGTCCCACCACTTTTTGATGTCCTCCACTTTTCCTGCTTCTGTGAGGTCGTAAGCGTGCGCCACTTGCTTGACCTCAGTTGTTTAAAATTTTATTGTGTGTTGGAGCACGGATAGGCCTATTGTGTACATTGCCATTGCAACAGGGTCCCCCTGTGTTGTTCCCTCGGTTGACTGTATGATGGTATCACCTCTTAGAGCCTTGTTGTTTACTACTGTATATAGAGGTCTGATGGATTTCTATAGGACTTTTCAACATACATCGCAAAGCTTGGACTCTTGCTCTTGATGTTGTGCAGTGCGGCCTTGTGGTTAAGTATGTTGAATGCGTTTGAAGCGTCCACCAGGAGAACGGCCTCACAATCAAGCTGTTCAAATATCGTTCTCATGGCGTGAATGGCAGCTTCCCCTCCAGCCTGGTGGCCAGCACACACTTGCAGGTTCCCTGCTGCTGCCCTGACATCATCCTTTACCACCTCCATTATGCATTTTCTGATGATCCGCCTCAGCACTTCCCCCACCCCTATAGGCCTACATCCTGGATTCTTATCCAGGGGAATGAGGCAGCAGGCCGTCAGAGCATGGAGGTGTTAGCAGCACTACTACTACGACTTATACTACAGGTTGAACCTCCCTAATCCAGCACCCTTTTGACCTGACAGGTGCTGGACTATAGAATTTTCCAAACCACAGTTGGTCTTTGTAAAATACATAGTACTTCCCTAATGCTTATGCCACCCAGAGGTAGATTGTTACTTGGCTTCATGAACAAAAACAGTGTGACTTGCCGTTGTTGCTGGAGTTTCCTATTGTTCGGCGGCATGTGATAGTGTTTTTTTTTGTATCACACACAATTGTTTTAAATAAGTTCTGGAACTCTTAAAGGCGCATCATATTTAACATTTTGCGCCTATTGTTTCTCTGGGCACGCTACTCTGTCCTAAAGGCAAAGCTGTACTGTACATGTACTCAAAATAATGTACTAATTGATTACCAAAATTTTTGTCTAGTACAAACTATAGCATGTTTATATAAAAATTAATCACTATCTTGTAAGAATTCCCGCAATGTTAATTATATTCTCCCAGGTCAGTTTAGTGACATTTTATAAGAGAAAAACTTAGTCACTCTACCAACTATTTCGAATTCTTTGACTATCTCACTTCTTGCCATGAGTCGTTGCCATCCACACACCCTAACACCGAGATCCTCTACCTACGGTATTTTAATGTACATCACAGAGAGTGGCTTGGCTCTGCAAGGGATGACCCAGGTGGAGCTGAGGCACACTCTTTTTCTTTACTTAATGATTTGGAACAAATAATCAAACACCCTACACGCGTTCCTCATCGACACGATCAACTTGCTAACATTCTTGATCTTTGTTTTACCTCTAACCCCTCACACTATTCATACTCAATTTTTGCCCCCTTAGGGTCTTCTGATCACAACCTTATTTCTATTAAATCAAGCTGGGCACGACCACCTCCCCCACCCCCCTGTAAATGTCAACTATGGCACTATCAGAGGGCAAGCTGGCAATCCTTGCAAGAATTCTTCGCCGACTTTCCTTGGGATGAATGTTGCTTTTCCACTCGGGATGCCTCAGTATGTGCTGGCAGCATTGCTGGGGTTATACAGAGTGGTATGAGTGCATTTATCCCATCTTCTACCAAAACTTTCACATTACAATCATGGTTTGATCGCTTCTGCTCTCTTGCTTGCAGGGTGAGAGATAGGGCATATCGAGCTATGAAACTATCTCCTTCTCCTATTACCCACACCTCTTTCATTACTTCTAGGAATCGTTGTAAGGCTATTCTTCGTAGGGCCAAGCGGAATTTTATTAAAAGAAAGACCGCTGTCCTGACTAATTCTTCCTCTAGTAAATCCTTCTGGTCCTTAACTAAAAACATCTGTAACAACTTCTGCACGCCGTCTTTTCCTCCCCTCTTCCGCCCCAATAACTCTATAGCCAACTCTCCCCCTGACAAAGCCAACCTCTTTGGCACCTTATTCTCCTCTAATTCCACCTTAGACGATTCCCACTCTACCCCTCCTACCCCTGCACCTCCTACTGAACCTATGCACTTTCCTATAATCTCCACTCGCAGGGTTGCCGGTGTGTTATCCAGGTTGGATGTGAGTAAGGAGCATGGACCGGACGGAATACCCCCTCATGTTCTGAGGGAGTGTGCTGAAGCCCTGGCCCCTGTGCTTACTCGCCTCTTTTGCCTTTGCCTCAAAACCCAAACTTTTCCTTCTTCTTGGAAGCATGCCTTGGTTCAGCCCATCCCGAAGAAAGGTGACCATTCTAACCCCTCTAACTATCGCCCCATTGCCCTAACTTCATCCCTCTCCAAGATTTTCGAAACTATCTTGAACTCCCATTTTCTCTGTCACCTTGAACGCCTTTCTCTTTTGTCGGATCACCAGTATGGCTTTCGCCGTGCGAGATCTACTGGTGATCTGCTCTCCTATTGCACCCATCTTTGGTCATCCTCTCTTAGGGATTATGGGGAAACTTTTGTCGTGGCCCTCGACATCCCCAAAGCATTTGATAGGGTATGGCACAAGTCTTTGCTATCTAAACTTCCCTCTTTTGGTTTCTCTCCCCCACTTTGTTCTCTCATCTCTAGCTTCCTTGAGAACCGATCCATGGCAGTTGTTGTCGATGGATCGGTTTCTCGCTCTTTCTCTACCAATAGTGGCGTCCCACAGGGTTCTGTTCTTTCACCAACTCTTTTCCTTCTTTTTATCAATGATTTACTTCACACTACAACTAATTCTATCCATTCTTACGCCGATGATTCCACTCTTCACTCTTCCTCACATTTTCCCCTTCCTCCTAACTCTCAAACTAGACCTGTTTCTAGAACTGATATCATTAATTCTATCAACGCGGATCTGTGCAGCATCTCTGAATGGGGAGATACAAACTTGGTCAAGTTCAATAGTAACAAAACTCAATATTTACCAATTACACTTTGTAAATTAGACGATCTCCCACCAATTACATTTCAGGATGCTATCATCCTCCCAAATTCTGAAATAAATATGTTAGGCCTCACCATTTCCTCCAATATGTCCTGGAAATCACACATCCTTAGTATAACTAAAGCTGCCTCCCGAAAGTTGGGAATGCTGTACAGATGCCGCAGCTACTTCACTCCTGAGCAGTTGCTCCAAGTATATAAGGGATTCATTCGTCCTAACTTGGAGTACTGCTCTCATATCTGGGGTGGCTCTTCTTCTGTCCAACTATTAGATAGGGTGGAATCAATGGCATTTCGTCTTATTAACTTTCCTCCTTTAGTCGACAATCTCTCTTCCCTTTCTCTTCGCCACAATTTTGCTTCACTCTCTCTCTTTTACAGGTACTTTAACGGGCAATGCTCAGTGGATTTGGCATCCTGTGTACCGCCGGCAAGGCTGTGGGTTCGTAACACACGTCTTGCCGGCGGTGTCCACTGTTTCTCCGTGGATGTTGGTCACACGAGAATAGCCCGTTATTGTACTTCCTTCTTTCCTCACACAGCCAAACTGTGGAATGCTCTGCCTTCTTCTGTGTTTCCATGCTCTTACAATCTGTCTCACTTTAAAAAGCTGGTTTTCCGGCATCTTCGTGGTGTAGATTAATACAGTATAACCTTTTTTTCCATATTTACAATTTCTTTCCGTTCTTTTTTTTTTTGGCCCCCCAGGCTCCGTTGTGGGTCATTTGACCTGTGCCCGGGTGGGCTAATTCCCGTAAAAAAAAAAAACTCAAGGACAGATAAATAAATAAGCACTAGACCGTGGCATCAACTGTCAAACATATCACCTCACCTCACCTCCTTCCTTCCCCCCATCCCGTAAACACACCATTTCGCATCCCTTAATTGTAGCTGTGTTGATGAGTGTTTGTTTTAACATAATACTACAAAAAACAATGTTTTGTTTATTCTAGAAGATGGGCTGAGGTGCACCTGGGTAGACTCTCAGGCTTTTTAGTATTTTGTGTTTCTCTCAAGTACCAAACTAAATTATTCCTTTTAAACAACACTTCGATTTAGTGAGAATTCGGTTTAAAGCGACCCCTCTTGGATCATATCTCATGTTATATCCACTTATACTGTACAGTGTAATTGTGATAAACGAAAATAGATAAACAATAGCTCTCATTCTGCACTTAAAATGACAAAATAGTTACGGTACCTGTAATGTTCACCTGTGATGTTCACCTGTAAAGAAGAATAAAATATCTGTACAGTAAATTAAATAATAAAAATATTCTTTGGAGGCATATTAAGGGTAAATAACAAGTGAAATATTACAGAAACACTTGAAATACCGAGGAACGTACCAAACTCCACGAGGACCAGATGTAATCAAAGGGTATGCCGAACGATGGATACTAGCGCCAGTGGGTACTAGCGGCCGTCCGGCAAACTAAAATTTTGCCGGACGACGGGAGGTGCCGGACAATAGAGTACCGGATTAGGGAGGTTTAACCTACAGTATACTACTACTTTTTTTTTTTTTTTTTTTTGCCTCCAGCCTCCCCCAATAGCCACATCTTTGCTGCCATTTTATTACCTTAAAATTGAATATCCTAATACATGTACTGTACATAAGTAGCTACCCTAGCTGTGTTGAGTTAGTTGAGCCGCAGATCTATGCGGCATTCAGTGACTGTTGCCTCGGTCGATGTCTGCGACTGCTGTCGGCTTTGGGGCCGATGCTCTCATTCCCCTGAGGCAAAGCAATGCAGACCTAAGCAGAGAGAAGGACAGTCGACATCTCCGTTCAGATAACACCTCCTCGAGTCTGGCGTAGAAACATCTTGCACTTGGTCCCATCCCGCCAGAGGTTGTGAACACCAGATGAGTGAAGCTGTCTTGATCAACTACTACTACTACTTTGCTGTCACTCAGAATTGAGTATGACAGTCATCCAGCTATAATAGAATTATATGATTTATTAAGGATGGCACCTTTGTTGGTGAGCGCTGCGGTGACTAGAGAGGCCGATATGGGACCGGCAGGGTCGTCCACAGATGTTGCAGGTGTGGAGGGCTACATCTACTGCAGGAGGGGCGGCGTTAGCGTCTTTCTGGCATAGGCGCTTGTCTGCCTCGGTGTATTGACACCTTCTTGTGTGGTGTTCCTCCAAGCGTTACGGTGTAGGGTAATTGTCTCCCAGGTGAGGGGGGTTCCATTTGGCACTTTTTCAAGTTTGTCTTTAGACAGACACTCACTCACACACACATATATACAAAGAAAATTATTAAAATTGATTAATCTCCTATAAACTTGGACCCTACTTACTTTTCTTTTTATTTCATGCAGGTTCAGTATGCCTGGTAGACGTATACCTACAAGTGAAACGGCAGAGCCACTGGCCTTGGGGTTGGAATCCTTCAGCCTCAGGGAGGACTCTGGAGATGAAGCCACCAAGGGCAAGACTGAGCTCAAGAAAGAACTAGGGTTGCTGGAGGGTGTTGCCATTATCCTGGGCATCATCATCGGTTCTGGTAGGAGTTTAGATGAGTATATTAGGTTGAACTCTATTTGCACTGTGGCCTAAGTGACCAGTCACTGATTACCTGTCACTCATTTACAGGCCTGACAGTTTATGATAAATGAGTTACTTTGATCTCTCTCTCTCTCTCTCTCTCTCTCTCTCTCTCTCTCTCTCTCTCTCTCTCTCTCTCTCTCTCTCTCTCTCTCTCTCTCTCTCTCTCTCTCTCTCTCTCTCTCTCTCTCTCTCTCTCTCTCTCTCTCTCTCTCTCTCTCTCTCTCTCTCTCTCTCTCTCTCTCTCTCTCTCTCTCTCTCTCTCTCTCTCTCTCTCTCTCTCTCTCTCTCTCTCTCTCTCTCTCTCTCTCTCTCTCTCTCTCTCTCTCTCTCTCTCTCTCTCTCTCTCTCTCTCTCTCTCTCTCTCTCTCTCTCTCTCTCTCTCTCTCTCTCTCTCTCTCTCTCTCTCTCTCTCTCTCTCTCTCTCTCTCTCTCTCTCTCTCTCTCTCTCTCTCTCTCTCTCTCTCTCTCTCTCTCTCTCTCTCTCTCTCTCTCTCTCTCTCTCTCTCTCTCTCTCTCTCTCTCTCTCTCTCTCTCTCTCTCTCTCTCTCTCTCTCTCTCTCTCTCTCTCTCTCTCTCTCTCTCTCTCTCTCTCTCTCTCTCTCTCTCTCTCTCTCTCTCTCTCTCTCTCTCTCTCTCTCTCTCTCTCTCTCTCTCTCTCTCTCTCTCTCTCTCTCTCTCTCTCTCTCTCTCTCTCTCTCGTGGTTAACCTTTATTTTTAATCACTTACCCTCTGTCCAAGAGTTAGTTTTTTTCCTATCCTGAAAATAAAGAATGCCAGCCATGAAATTCCATACTGAACAAATGTGAGTATAATCCAGTTTTGCAGTTTCAGTCCATTAATGTTGATGAGCCCTTACCATAAATTGACAGAATAAAAAGATCTCAACAAAGACCAAGGTACATTTCTCTTTGAAATGTGTCAGACAGTCATCAGGAGTATATCCCACAGATACTTGTTATAGATATGAGTTATGTATAAATACTTGCATATACCGATCTGTGTCCATGGTACAGGCAGAACTTGACAAGCATCCCCATCTACTGTAAAGTTAAAATCTAATGGGGCATTGGAAATCTTAGTCATAGCAAGTTCATATGGCGCAGTTTCCTTTCCTGAACCAATGGGCATTTTTTGAGACCTCGGCTAACTTGCTATTACAAAAACCAAAAAAAGTTATCACTTATGCAAATGATCCACCCTAATCTTCAAGATCTTCATATTAATCCAGCTTTTGAGAATTTCAGTATGTTTTCAGCAAAAATACCCAGCTCCATTATGTTAAGATGTGATACAATACCATATGTCTCTGTACTATATTATTGTGACCAAGATGCATCCTCTAGCATTTCACAACATTGTTTATCAGAATCAATCCCTGTGACCTTACTTGGATCCGATAAAGGTTGCCTTATAAAGCTTTGCAGTCAATAAAATTTTGAATTTCCCACTATAACTTATCATTATCAGCAAACATTGATATGAATGCAGTAAATAAATATGTTGTATGTCATTTATGAAACAGACAAACAACCCTGGTCTTAGCAAACTTCACTTGACACAGGTAAACACAAAGACTTTATGTTATTGATCACCATGTATTTGTGATTGTAACAGAGATCACTGATCCACGATAGGACATTTTCCAGGACAGTTACTGGTTGGTTAGATGTTAATCCTACTTAAACATCTCACACTAAGCATGAAGTCCTAGACCTTGCTAAATTTTGAAAGTTGGTGATAAAGGTCAAAGGTCTATGTCTGTCTTTGATACCCCTAAAATGTTCTACACTACGGAGGGTATACGCAAACACTTGTTATCTTGAAAATAGGTTCTTATTCTCGTACGGGAGATATACAGAGGAACTAATAGACAGTGGGCTTCCACACCATAAGGACTAGCGATCTCAACTCTCTGTATCACTCCGCGCTGGCATGTACAGATGCCAGCATTCACAAGCTGAATACATAATATGTAAATATGATAATTCACATACATAACATGGAGCATAATAAATGGAAATATTACATAGGATTAGTACATGTTCTGTAATACTTTACTATGCATAATTAATAGAGTTATATAAGAATACACAGCTTAAGGTACTACTTCGTGTCCATATTATACAAAAGGTTACCAATCAAAATATTCTGTACTGTGGGGGTGAGTTTTGTGAGCCCTTATCATTATGCTTTTATAAGAGAAATGTTTCTTTTCACAGGTATCTTCATTTCACCTAAGGGTGTATTGCAAGAAACAGGAAGTGTTGGAATGTCCTTGACTGTATGGGTTCTTTGTGGTCTTCTATCCATGATTGGTGCTCTGTGTTACGCTGAACTGGGAACCTCAATACCTAAATCTGGAGGGGACTACGCTTATATCAACACAGCCTTTGGATCTCTCCCCTCGTTTTTGTTCTTATGGGATGCAAACCTCATATTTGTGTAAGTTTTTTCCACCTGACAGTATCATCCATCATCAATATCATCTTTTGTTACCATAAGCCTTGTTGAATACAGTTATTTTGAGAGATTATTGTGGAATTTTTTTATGGCAAAATTATCTTGGAATGTTGTTGACTATGGTACTTAGCACCCTTAAAACTTTCAGTATCCAGTATTAAAAGCCAGACATTTTTATTCAGTTCAGAGGTGACACTTTACATTAGGGATTAGTACACGATCTCCACTAACCCCTTCACTATGAGGATGCCACCTTTATTATTTCATTTGGCTCCTGCCAGATGATTTTATTCAGCTCAGAGGCGACGCCATACACTCAGGGATAAAGACCTACTGGAATAGCACCTGCTTGGTTTCTCTGCATCATGGCAAAAAAGACTGGTATAATAAAAAAAAGTGCTTGCTTGATAGTATGGTTATTATTTGAATATAACTTGTTTCAGACCTACGACTAATGCAATCATGGGATTGACTTTTGCCAAATATGTCATACAGCCGTTCTTCCCTGACTGTAATATACCAGATTCTGCAGTCAGACTCATTGCAGCACTTTCCATAAGTAAGTGATTTAACCAACCTCTTATATCTGTTCTATCTTGCCATAGGTTTTTGTGCTTTGAAGATGCTTTTATAGTGTTTTCTTACTGACAGTCATAATCACATGATAACTGGTACCATATGTTCATCTTAAGGCAAACAAACTATAAATAGTATTCAAATACCCTAATTTCCTGGTTAATATAATCTGATCATGCCTGTTATTTACATCTTTTGAACTTGTAAGAAGACCAATATCACTGCCAAGTTTCAAGAAAATATTTTCACTCCTCAAAAGTTATTTTGGTCACACAAAAGATAGGACATTGACTTTGTGTGGTGCTTGCAACTCTCTTATATTCCCCTGATGCTAATAGTTGTGTATGATGTTCTGTATTGTGCATAGCACAAGCAGAACAAACAGCCAACAATTAATGAGAAGTGATTTTGGTAGGAAATGGATTGATTTTATTTAGGTGATGACCGGAAGGAGTATAACTGACTCTGCAATATATTTTGCAAACCTGTACATTTATTATAGGGTCATTTTTCATCTATAGAACATTACACACATACAATAAGTGTAGCTACAAAAAATGGCAGTATATTTACTATAGTGCAATTTAAAAACAAATTCTTTAATGCATGATAACTTTTATGGTATAATATTTTGTAATTAATTCAGTACTTCTATTGCCAGGCCTCAGCTGCCTGAGCATCATTATCACCAAAGTTAGTTATTCACCAATCTAATGCTAAGTGGGGGATAATAAGAGTTCATTGTATGTGCATTATGTTTTATCTTTTTCAAGTTGTCAAGATTATACAGTACAGTACAATACAATGCAGTACAATACAGTACAGTACAATACAGTGCAATACAATACAGTACAGTACAATACAGTGCAATACAATACAGTACAATACAGTACAGTACAATACAATACAGGACAGTACAATACAGTACAGTACAATACAATGCAGTACAATACAGTACAGTACAATACAGTGCAATACAATACAGTACAATACAGTACAGTACAATACAATACAGGACAGTACAATACAGTACAATACAGTACAATAAAATACAGTACAATACAGTACAGTACAATGCAGCACATTACAATGCAGTACAGTACAATGCAGTACAGTACAGTACAATGCAGTACATTACAATGCAGTACAGTACAATGCAGTGCAGTACAATGCAGTACATTACAATGCAATACAGTACAGTACAATGTAGTACAGTACAGTACAATACAATATAGTACAGTACAGAATTATCACTGTTTATTCACCCTTACAAAAAATTTCCATTCAGCTGCTTGATATATAGGATTCTCAAGATGGAATGAAATTTGGCATATGGTTCTAAGTCGTTAACGACATATTTGCCACAGTTATGGCTCCTGTTCAATTTAGAAAAGATTTCTTCTGTTGTACAGTGTACTTTACTATACAGCACAGTATTTCTGTCCAGTAACTTTACTGTGTTTGGTATCTTGAGAAATGGTTCATGAATTGAAATAGAATATAGTGTGCACCTTCATATTTTAAATATTGAGGCTAAGTTCTAGTAACTGGCATTTTCTGTAAATATTTTCCACTGTTATGACCCTTTTATTTAGGACAGTTAAACTTTTGTCCTTATTTATTTACTTCCTGGTACCTATCCTTGATCAGCTTAGTAGCTGGTTGGGTAGTTAGTCTCTCCTCTGTCATGCAGCGTATAGGGGTACATGACATTAAATGTCTTTTGCTTTTTCAAGTTTATCATATGCAGGTACACTACTTATATTGTATGGTCAACATTGCAATACGGTACACTGCATATTGGTAAAATATTTTTTGGAAACCATCTAAGCATTCATATAACTTTTTAAAAAGAACTTTCATATCTACAGTACTGTATTATAATAAACTTTGTTTGAACAATTAAAGTAAATTAAAATTTAATATAGTTTCTGACATATAATTACAGTTAAACATCGTTAAATTGGACTTCAATATATCGGAATTCGCTTTTTCGGACTCTGAGATGCTCTGGTCATCAGAAATACTTTTAAAAAATCCACGTTTTAAAAAATGGGGAGGATTAACCCGCAGCTGATCATTAACGTTCAAGTACGTGATCGCCAATGTCACTATCTCTGGTCATTCATGTACTAGAACGTTTTCCTTATATACTTTTCCCGAGTCTTTGAAACTGAGTCTCACCACCATAATCTGTTGGCTGGTGGTGTCTGGAATGTTTCCCACCACTGTGCATTGAGGCCACCCTCCCATCTCTTCCCACAGTCAAGGCCACGATTTTTTTTTTTTTTTTTTTTAATGGGATTAGTCCATCTGGGCACAGGTCACTAACCCAAAACGAGGCCTGGGGAATGAAAATATAATAACAATAATAATAATGTAACAAAAATGAAATAATTGTAATTAATAATATTTATACTACTACTAATAATAAAGAACGATAAATATAAAACTAAAAAGAAAGGTCAAGAGTGAGAATCAATAAACAGTATGTATGTTGTGTTGTCAAAAGTAAGGGAAACATTTCAACCCTGCAAGTTTGTGTAAATGAGGCCGAAAGTCAGATCAGCAACCTGGGACTTGGTCACATATGGCAGCAGGGTCTACCATTAGATGATACATTATGCTTCCAATATCTTCCCAGGATGTAGCACTTTCCTGTTTGATAACTAGCTCCTACCTACGCAGTAGATTGTCGATAGCTATGGCACGTGAACGCAACTCAATTAGGATGAGATATACTCTAAATTATTTGGTAGGAGTGAAGATGAACATGGTATTGACAGAGAGGCATGTATTGTTAGTGATATTGAAGGTGATGATAATGATAGTGACCCGTACTACGTGTTTGAACAAGAAGGAAATCAATGTGGATGACTATGATGAGTGGCAAGTGGAGGAGAGGGTTGGTGGCCTCCCCACC
This sequence comes from Homarus americanus, assembly GCF_018991925.1. NCBI lineage: Eukaryota > Metazoa > Arthropoda > Malacostraca > Decapoda > Nephropidae > Homarus > Homarus americanus. The sequence goes on from NW_024714712.1 coordinate 86,046, forward strand.
TCCAGGAATGTCCAGTACTCCCTCCACTTTACCAACCCCTGTCACTCCCAGTCCCACTGCATGGTTACATCCACCCACACTCCTTCCTCCAACCCACACTGTTCCCTCCTTCCCACACTCCTTCCTCCCTCTCACACTGCTCCCTCCCTCCCACACTGCTCCCTCCCTCCCACACTGCTCCCTCCCTCCCACACTGCTCCCTCCTACCACACTGCTCCCTCTCTCCCATACTGCTCCCTCCCTCCCACACTGCTCACTCCTCAGTACTAGATCGTTTCTTTTTTGGTGTAGCCGTGGCTTTGAAGTCTTTGCTGTGCACTTGATTTTTTTTAGCCCACTTAAGTGCCCAAATACGTATCTTGTTTCTTGATACAATATATCCAGTTTGACGCTGCTCATGGACCATGTCTACTGCGTGCTTCTCTAGAATCGGCCAGTGTGCAGTGCCTCTTCTCATTGCACATTTATTCCTGGGCATACTCCTCGACAAGTGTTCCTTTGATCTCCAGTCTCTCACCATCTTCTCGGTTACACCGTATTCTCTTGCAGCAGCACAATTGTTGTGTGACTGGGCATATGCTACCACTTTCAGCTTAGAACAAATTTCATATCTCCTGCGTTTAACAATTTGAGCCATGATGGGGTTTTATGGTAGCTGGATATTAATATACAGTGGTCCCTGGGTTAACGAACGCCTCGGTTAACGAAATTTCGGTTAACGAATTACCTTCCATAAGAATTCATTTCGGTTAACGAACAAAAATTCGGTTAATGAAATTCTTACGAAAATGTTTCGACATGCTTTGGCCTGCTCACCAGCTGAAAGATTAGTCCGCTAATACAGAAATCGGTTCTAGGGCTTACATTCGTTAAAATTGGAGTAAATATCAAGAAGGTTGTATTATTCAATAATTTTCCAAGTTTTATATTAAAATTTTTAGTCATTTTAACACTTATTTAACATAATTGCAGTACAGGGAACTAGTATAATAATGTGACCTATTACGGGTTAATAAAAAAATCTTATGAAATGAACAACACTTACTGAATACTGTACAGTGGTCTAATGAGATTTACTATAGGCCCACTGAGAACTAAAACACTTCAGTATGTAAGCTGGCTGGGGCTGATCAGGTGTTGCCTCATTCGTCAGGTTTATTTATTTATTGATTCAGTATTATATTCTCATATGATTGGCCTCTTATGGTTCATGATTAAGATAACATCTTCAGTAATAGAGAAAAAATACAATACTGTATGTAATTTGTAATATGACTTAAAAATAAAAGGATAAGCTGTATCAGAAGGTTATTTACTCAAGATGCGTTCATGTGAGAGCTTTCAGTAGACCAGCTTACAACAGGGTCACTGTAACACACTGTATAGTATTTGATATAAAGATACCTTCTTAAAAACTTTATTTACCACCTTTGAGTGTTATATGATGACTCAATTTGGTTACTTGTACACTTAGACAAATGATTAATGAATAAACCAGGGTATATGCAGATGCATAATACTTTACACTACAATATTACTTATTAAGTGATAATAAATACACAATAGTAGTTATTAAATGGTGATAAATACACTGCAATTGTATTTATTAACCCTTAGGGGGTGACGTTTTAATTTATTTATTTTTATTTTTTTCTCGATTTATCCCCGGGTGGGGGGGAGAGGGGAATGCCAGCAGCACCCTAACCCGGGGCTTAAGGGTTAAATGATGATAAATACACGACTGTACTAATTTACTAAGTGTTGAAGACAGACATTGTGATAAGCTAAATAGCTGTTTGCTCTTTGTAAACAAATGACTCAGTTCAGTGTGGAATTCTTTTTTCAGGAAAGCTGATTATTTTTGGATAATATTTTATCAACCTGGCTCCAAATGATCCTAAATTATATGAGAATTGTGGTGGAATTGCATAAAGAAGTGTTAAAGGAACCTTGTGGGAGTTGGGGGAGGGAGCCACCCTCCCCTCTGCCAGCTGCTCCCAGATAAGCACTCGTCTTCCACATACAATATACTCCTACACTTATTTATTCTTATTTTTTCTTTATTGTACTGTACAGTATACAGTTTTCTCTCTATTCATAAGACAAATTCTGTGGTTACTTGCATATAACACTTTGCAGTAAATAACGAACATCTTGGTGACAACAGTTGTTGACAACCAGACTTTATGTCTGATTTTCAACCCAGAGAGTTCTGTTTCATATTTTTTTTATAGTTGAAGTAAGTGCAGTAATAACATAATATATGTATTAACTGATTTTCTTTAAACAGTTCAGATAAGCAGTGTTATCTCCAAACCCTCCCCCCCCCATATATTTGCTTTTTTCGGACTTTCACATTTCTCGGACTGGGGTCTGCACCAATTAGTCTGATTTATCGAGGTTCTACTGTAGATAGAAAAGGTTGATAGCATTGTACTCTATTTCTAATTTCTTTTAAAGATAGTGCATATCCTAGGAAGTAATAGTATCTCTCCAATATTAGAGTTTCACACCTTTAGTAACAAGCATTGTAAGGTTCTCATATGTTAACAAAGATTAATTAACATACTGTATAACATTAAAGCTGAACTAACTGAAAATGTGTTCATTTTATTCTGTACCACATGTGAACAATATAATGAATATGTATCAGAGAACCAAATACATATTATGATGTACAGTATATCATCTCTCTACAGTTATTATATTTACTGTATTAACTATTAGGAATTAAGCATAAAACTAAACAGTAATGTTTTCTTTATTTTTGTAGCATTTCTAACATTCATCAACTGCTGGAATGTCCGTCTGACAACAAAACTTCAGGACGCCTTCATGGTGACCAAAATTGGTGCTCTTCTTATTGTTATTATTGCTGGCATGGTGCACTTATTTATGGGTAAGTTGAATCTTCATATACGTGTTTTATATAATTAACTCAAAGAGTAGGGTTTAATTTCTAAGAACCTATACAGGTATCCTTCAAGATACGAATGGGTTAGGCTCCAAAAAAAACCATACACTAGGTGAATTTGCATTTCTGAATAATGAAAATATATGGGAAAAATAAGGTTTGGCTCCCCAATGACAAAATACCCCGGTATCATACCCCCAAAACAAAATCAGTTCACAAACAAGAACAAAGCCTAATGGGTACCTAGCTAATGGTTTGTAGTACACAGCTCCTCTAATTTACTGTACTACCTAACACATGAAATTACCATCTAACACATGAAGAAAATTAATAAATACTGTTTAAGTTTGGTACATTACCTTATGGGAGGGCATAACACATGCGATCCACGCGGGATGCATGGGAGGTTCTGCTTATCCCCGGTGATGGCCAGGCTAAGCAGTTGAACGCGTCATGTCACCCAAAGGATGGCTTACGTGTTGAAGAGGCTATTCTTTGTACATATAATATATACTGTACCAGTAAATGTGAGGAATAAATAAAAATAAATAAAAGACGAAAAATAGTGCATTGCCATTTGGCAATATTGTCACTAGCACTGGACAACAGAGCCGTGAGAGAATTTCACTCCCTCTCACCCTCACTCTCTTGTGCTAGCTCCCACACACGTAATAAATGATTTATCCCTTTATGTTTTTTACCTCATGATAATTTTTTGGGGCACATTCTGGATGAAAAATTGTGTGAGCATGTAACAGAGTAAAGAAAAAAAAATTAAATTACATATATCTACCCAAAAATATGAGTTGAAAAATAACAAGTAATGCAGTTCACTTCTTGGCAGGAGGCTGAGATACTGACACTACACCCCCTCCTGCTGTGCTGCCCTTCCCATGATTAACAGGGACATAAGAAATTTTTATTCCCATTATGTTTTTGACTTTATTATAGATCTCTTTTCTCTGGCACTATCTGGCTTCTTTCTGTTATGCTACTGTGATGTGGAGAGAGGGAAGGAAGACAGAGGAGGTGCTGGGCTAGTTGGGGAAGTCTATACACTGTTGAAGCGGTCAGATGAACGATTCATTGCTCCCAGCAGCTCTCACTCCAGCTTGCTTTCTAAAAATAGGTGTTTTTTATAGCATTTTCAGATATTTCTCCACTATTTATGGACTGATTTTCAAAAGTAAGGTCTCATTTGAAAGGGCAAAAAATACAAAGAATTTATTGGTTGTACTTTTTCATTATTTAAACAAAATAGATAAGGAGAGGTTGAATATAGTATAAAAAAATAAATGCTGAATAAAGAAAAGGTAATTCCAACAATTCGTTAATTATGTTGATAACTATCACATAAATAATATACTACAAGAAAACTCTTCATGGGATGGCATGCCTAAAATCATTTGCATTTTGGTAGTCCAGTTATTTAACATTACAGTATTTTAGAGAATAACAGGTCTACTTACCAATTGTGAACACATTCAGTTTGAATAAATGGACAGGTCTGATAATAAATAGTGAACACATTAGTATGAATAAGTAGACAGCAAAACAACATTTGATATGAACCAATTAGCTCGCTTATAGAAATGAGGACGTGGCTTCTGGACCAAGCTAGTGTAAAGTGAGTATAGTCAGGAATTGAACCCTGGACCTCTGTGTGTGAACAGGGATTGCTACCAAGACTCCACAAGGATAGCAAAAGCAATCCTAGGCTTGGTTGTATTTCACTCACAACCTGCTTATTCATCTTATTCTTAAGCAACGTAAGCCTGAGGCTTGTTTGTAAGTCCAACTTTACTCTTGTCGATACCAAACATACAGTATTGTAAAAAATGAAAAGATTGTGGATATTTAGTACAGCTATACCCTTAATACAGCCTTAAAACCTGGCTCACTCTTCTCCTCTTAGGTAAGGTTTGTTCTATCTGGAATTTTCTTTAAAATAATCCAGTCTCATCCACATTAAACACCTGTTCTGGCAGGTAACCTCCCTCAGTGATGATGTTTGTATCTCTGAAAGTTTGTAAGTTGAACGTTCTTAAGTAGAGGAGCACCTTTATTTTTTAATTTTATCCTCTTCACCACTGTTTGCAAGTACTGGGCATGCACTGACTCCTGAATGTATCTGAACCTGCTCCAGTGTTGGTTAAGTCTTGTCTTGAAAGAGCTCACACTCAGTGCCGTCACAACACTCTCTGGTAGATTGTTCCAAGAGTTCACAACTCTCACTCCGAAAAAGTTTGCCCTCACAGTTTTCTGGACTTGCGGCTTCTTCAATCTTGAGCTGTGACCCCTTATGGGGCGAGCGTTTGCCAGCTCCAAGTAAGGACACTCAACTGAGTAGTGCCCCCTGAGATGCTTATACACCTCAACTAGGTCCCCCCTTGCCCGTCTGTAGTATAAGCTAGGCAAGTTCAGGCGCTCCAATCTCTCAGGGTAGCTGAGGTGCCGAAGTGCAGACACCAGTCTGGTGGCCCTCCTTTGAACATTTTCAACCAACTGACAGTCCCTAGCATATTTTGGGGACCAGATGGGGTGACAGTACTCCAGATGGGGAAGCACTTCACTCCTGAAGATCGTTACGAGGAACGGTCTGTCTAGATATCTGAAAGACCTTCTTATAAGACCCAATAATTCCTGATTTACCTTCTTCTCGCAATGGCCCGAGAACTTCAGCTCATTGTCAACATACACACCTAGGTCCTTCTCACATTCAGTCTCAACTAGTGCAGTTTCATCATCCCGTTGGGACACATGATACGCTTCCTTACCGTTGGTACGCCCCAGGTGCATCCTCTTACACTTTGTGACATTGAATCTCAGCAGCCATTTCTTTGACCATTCTTGGATCCCACAGAGATCCTTCTGCAGCTCTTCACAGTCTGCTTAGTTCTTGATTCATACTTTGTATCTATTAACATTAAATACAGTCTCTGTAAGCTCACTTACAAAAATTAATTTTAAACCTATATTAGTCAATTTATTTATTTCATATGCTGAAAAATCACTTCATCAGCACACTATTTGAGTTACGCATTGATATAAAATAAGTTTGCTGTAAAAAGCTGGTGTATGGAATACATCTATGCCAAAAAACTGACATGTAAACAGTACTTAATGATACACTATGAGCTACTCTTGACATAGTAGGACTTGTCACACCATGTAGTTACCTAGGTTTTAGTTTGCTGTGATTTTAATTAGTGTTACATTCTGTGTTATGTTGTGTTGCAGTCAAGTACATACTGTACAGTGCTCACTTCCTGTCATAGGAGTTGTTGGTTTGATTACAGGGCACATTCAGTATCAAGCATACTTCTTCCTTGTGTACTGAAAACTTAGCATACAATGTGTTTTATCCACATAGTCCCTATCAGGTAGCTTTTTTTTTTACGGGGATTAGCCCACCCAGGCACAGGTTGCTGACCCACATCAGGGTGGGGGAAATAATAATAATTTTTACCAAAAATAAATGCAGAATTGGAAAAGAAAATTAAACAAATAAAGAGTGAGAAATGATATATGTATGTTGTTTTGAGACCCTACAATTGTGTGTAAATGAGGCAGAAAGTCAGAACAGCAACCTGGGACTTGGTCACAGTTTTTGTGGTGCCATATAGCAGCAGGGTCTACCATTAGACATTACAGTCATTATGCATCCAATGTCTTCCCAGGCAGTAGTACTTCCCTGTTTGATAGCTGCCTACTTACATATTAACATTCTGTGTTGCTTAAAATAATTTCCAGTACATTCCAGTGTAAAAAAATACTCAAGGGTTTATTGTATTTTAAAAACGATGTGAAAAGGAATGTGAAACTTTGATATACTGTACCCATCAGAATTCCAGTGTACCAAGATAATGTACTGGGAAATATTAGCTCTTATGGAGGTTCCTTTACTCTTAAAAGTATAAGTTTATGAATTTTATCATTTATGACATAGAAGTGACCTTCCAGTTGTTTTAAAAACACAGCTGTTAGACATTATAGGTCACACACTTCTATCCTTTATTGTAAAAAGAAGCTTTATCCTCATCACTAATCTCATGACAAAAAAAAAATCAAATCTCATTGAAGAGAAGAATAAAATCCCAACATAAGTGTAGAGCGACTCGGTATACCTTATTCTTCTACTGGGTATAATTATGTACACTACTGTAGTGCCATATATAGCACTGTATACACAACCTGAGTCATGTCCATCTTACAGATAGGGATGTGGGCAAACAGTTAAGACCAGGGGTGCAGTGCTAAATTTTGAGGTGCCAGAGCTCCAAAAAATAGGTGGTAATTTTTTTTATTCTTTTTGTGTTTATTCAAATACAGTATATACACACAGTGTATATTATATGTGTACATATGTGAGCAAGCCACACCTGGTCCCCTGCAAAAAAATCCTATTCATTGCTACTGACACTGGCCTACTGCCACATATTGCAGTTCAGTTTACCCCAGTTACATTTATCCTGTGTCTGCCATCTTAAAGGAAGAAAAATAAACCAAAACTATATATTTTTTTATGCCAAACTAGTTAAGAATTTATCTTTATTTAATATATGAATTAACATTGTATTTATATTCTCCCTCCAATTCTACTATACTGTATAATAGATGGAAAAACAGAAATCTATTGACCCCTTGTGTACAAATCCCTCTCTGAGCTGAATAAAAGCTTCTGGTGTGAGCAAAATAAAATATTAAAAGTGGCATGCATGTAGTGAAAGAATTGGAAGGATGTAATTTTTACATTTTTGTTACTCTCTAAGCTGATGATGTGTTTCTGTGCAGGTGAATTTAAGTTAAGTTTGCTTTACATGATAAAACAATCTGCTCTCTCCCAAATAGGAAATACTCAGAACTTCAATAATGCATTTGAGGGTACGTCAACTGAACCTGGACAAATTGCTGTATCCTTCTACTCTGGCATTTTCTCATATGCTGGATGGAATTACCTCAACTTTATGACTGAAGAGTTGAAGAATCCTTTTGTGTAAGTTTTTCCATCATGTTACACTTTATATTGCAAGTCACCAGGTTTTAGAGTTGAGTATGTTGGAAGATTGGGAAAAACAGCCCAAGAATGTTTAAGAATAGAGGACTGTGGTCACCAACCCACAGATATGTGGATGGTTCTCTAATTCATCGATGTTGGTTTTAAAAGTTATAGTATTATAAATCAAACTTGAAGATTACAGTTAATGACAAGGAATTTCTAAAGGTGTCTTAATAAATATTATTTTCTTTTCAGGATTTATATTCACAATCTATAGTCATTCGTTTGTACCAATATGGTACAGGTATTTGTTTGATATAGAAAACAAAATTTATAATTCATAGACCATTTGATTATAAGTGAAAGTTACCCAATATAAATATACATTATATAAATTTACATATGCACACACACATACACACACACACTCTCTCTCTCTCTCTCTCTCTCTCTCTTACGACAGGGTTCCGTTCCGACTACCAGGTCGTAAGACGATTGAGTCGTAAGTCGAACGGAGGAAAATATTCATAGTACATGTAATAATTGTAAAACTTTTACCTTTTTTATACACAAACTAAGCGGGATACAACGTGTATGTTGTACACATACGGCAGCGTGCCAGCCGAAGTTGTCGTAAGGTGTCATTAGACATTACGACCAAAAGTCTAGACTCAAAAATAATGTAAAATATTTTAATATAATATAAAGGACAATGAGGTACTCCTCGACTTACGACCATCCGGACATGCAGTATGACGGCCGCAGTCGTACAAAAAAAAATTCAAATTACGTATTCTCGAGTCCGACGTTAGTGATTGCACTGTTTACTGACAAAATTTTCGTTTGTAATTCCCTTTAAAATTGCTGGCAAGTTTAAAAGTGAGAGTTTTGTGGTGCTGAGAAGAAAAAGAGACACCCATTTTAGATTTTCTATGTATTATCTTCACATTTTCGACTTACGACCTGGATTTGGGTCCCTAACCCGTCCTAAGTCGAGGAGTAGAATATATATATATATATATATATATATATATATATATATATATATATATATATATATATATATATATATATATATATATATATATATATATATATATATATATATATATATATATATATATAATGAAGAGGAGAACCAGGGTAAACACAATTATCTTGAAGTAGGGCTTCCTTTAATTGCAAATGTTTCGGAAATAATCCTTTTCCATCATCAGAGCCTAAAAAGTTTTGAAAAAGTTTAAAAATACAGGCGATATACAATAAAAACATAATATTATACGAAAATTTACTATATGATAAACTTCAAAAATTTAAAAAAGAGCAATCCACTTCAAAACCGACAAAAATGACGAGAGACCTACATACAAAGCTAAAGTCAGGAAATAAAATGTACAGGGGGGTATTACCTTAATTCAGACGAGCCTTAATGTGAAAAACATAACAATTCACTAGAGGCCATATCACAAAGCAATGGCTTTTCTTTATACCGGTGTAATGCTTCCATAATGAGGAGGTCTGTATCACAGTCACTCTTGCCAAGAACTGAGAAATCAGACGGCGAAAACAGGTGGTCATGTTGGTGGGCGTGGTTACGAATAGCTGGATGTGGTGGTTGTGTGATTAAATGGCCTGTTCGAACGGAACGGCCCAAGTGTTCATGGATGCGAGTTATCAAATGTCTTTTAGTTTTACCTATATATGCTGCCCTACAGCTAGCACACGTAAATTGATAAACAACTGATGATTGCAGGTGTGTGGGTATGGTGTCTTTAATTTTAAAGAATTTCTTAATTGAACTCTGGGTTTTAAAGATTAGTCTAAGAGAAATTTGTGGATAGAATTAATTGAAAAGCTTCTTAAGTTTATTTCTAAGGGTGAAACTGAGTGGGCCTGTGTATGGGATGGTGAGATAGATAGAAAATTTAGGGACAGTGTGGATTTCAGGCTGTGTGGGACTAAAAAACCTATTAAGCGTTTTGCCAATATAAGTGTCTGTAAATCTCTTTGGGAAACCATTGTTAAAGAGTAGTTCCTTTATGTATTTTAGTTCAATATCCAAGTGGAAATAGCTAGAACATATATTGAAGGCTCTGTTGGTAAGAGTACGTACTAGATTACGTTTGTAATTAAGAGGAATAAAAGATGAAAATTTTGAACTCAAACCAGTGAAAGTTGGTTTTCTGTATAAGGCTGTCTCGAAACTATTATGAAGACGGTGGATATTAACATCAAGGAATGGAAGAATATTTTCCTTTTCCAATTCACAAGTAAATTTGATGTTGCCATGTTTCGAATTTAAATAATTTAGGAACATAAGGACGTGATCAAGTGATCTGAAAATTAAAAAAGTGTCATCAACATACCGACGATAGAACAAAGGCTTAAATTGGGGGGACATTCAGTAAGCCAAAGCTTCTCGTGGTGACAGAGAAAAGCGTTGGCCAACATGGGACCTAAAGGTGAACCCATAGCAACACCATCACATTGTTTATAAGCTTTGTTATTAAATAAAAACAAACAATCATTTACAGCCAGTTTTAAAAATTCTTTAAATCGTGGTCCATTGAATCCATCAATTACATCAGTATTTGAGAACAGTTCATCTGTACATGTGTCAATAGTTTCGGCAAGAGGGATGTTGGTAAATAGAGACTGTATATCAAAGCTAGCCATAACACAGTTGTTGAATGAGATGCTAGTTAGCTCCTTAACAAAACTAAAAGTCTTTAACAGAGTATTGATTAATGGTGATAGGTGTGACAGTATGGGAACGAGGAATTTAGACAGATTATAGTTGAAAGTGCCAAGGGCAGACAATATAGGGCGTAAGGGACACTCATCCTTGTGTACCTTTGGTAGACCATACAAGATACCTGGTTTAGATCCGCTAACAAAGAGTTTTAAAAAGGCGGAGTTGTTAATGACATTATTTTTTCTAAGTTTACGAAGAAATCTGTTTATCTTGTCCTCATACTTAAGAATTACCCTGATTAAATCGTCTAGAATGGGGGCAAATTTAGTTCGGTTGTTAAGTATATTCATCATTTTCTCAAAGTAGAACATTTTATTGAGTATAACAACAACATTACCCTTATCTGGTTTAGTAATGATAATATTGTCGTTGGATGCTAAATTTTTAAGTGCGAGAAATTCTTCCTTAGAAAGAGCTTGTTTGGTGCTGAACGAGTTGTATGAATAATATAACCAAAACGCTAAGTGGCGGAAAGAGTTAATGAAATAATGCAAACCTTTTGATACTGGATCATATAAACTGAGAGGAGACAGTTTCTTAAAAAGACTCTCAAAACCAAGGAAATGGTTAAAAAAGTTTAATTTGCGGGGATTAAAAGCATATTTCAGACCTTTAGATAAAGCTTGTTGTTCTCTCAAGTATGGTAAATTTTCGTATGATATTATGTTTTTATTGTATATCACCTGTATTTTTAAACTTTTTCAAAACTTTTTAGGCTCTGATGATGGAAAAGGATTATTTCCAAAACGTTAGCAATTAAAAGAAGCCCTACTTCAAGATGTCTGTGTTTACCCTGGTTCTCCTCTTCATTATAAAACTACGCTTTCCACGTAACAGGTCCATTGCTGAAGTTATATATATATATATATATATATATATATATATATATATATATATATATATATATATATATATATATATATATATATATATATATATATATATATATATATATATATATATATATATATATATATATATATATATATATATATATATATATATATATATATATATATATATATATATATATATATATATATATATATATATATATATATATCCCTGTTAGCCGGAACAATTGGTGCAGAGCACTTCCGGGTATGAGAGATTTCCCGCTAACCAGACGACTTTCTCAAACCCGGAAAAATTCCTTATCCCCGGAATCTTTTCTGTTTACTGGGAAAAGTTTCCGAGTGTCTAAACTAGACATCTTGCACAGACGGACACTGGCCCACTTCCCCAGAATGTTTCTGGGTGCTGGGGATGTTTTCCTTGAGTTTAAACTACCGGAGTCCATTAAAGCAGTTCTAGTTAAGTTAGAAACTCCATTTCTTTACTATAATGATCCAGAATAGTTTATCTAAAAGATTGGTAAAATATATCTATTTGAAAATTAAAAATCTTTAGGATATGGGTGTGAATGAAGTTGTGTGTTACAGCAAAGACCGATATTTTCCACTCCCATGGAGCTGTAGGGTATTAGTGGGTCTCGTGTAACTGACCTGACCTGACTTAATATCAGGTGGATTTAGGGTGGGGGATTAGTGGCCGCATATTACTGACCTTCTGATGGAATGTCAGGTCACCCTTTCTTGGCCGGGGGATTAGTGGGTCTCATGACCTGAAGATATCTTGAATAAATATGAAAGCTAAAGTATTTTTAGGGAGATTGTGATAAGTATAAGTATAAATGAGCAAAGTGTATCCCTTCAACATTACATTACATAACATTTTAAAATATGGAATGAGAAAGCAGAAAGGTGTGGGTGATTAGAGATGGAACGGTAAGATGCACCAGTGTTGCCAAGCAATAAGCTCCTCAACAGCTGATCTTTTAATTCGCCTCCATGCAGTCACACAACAACACCCTTACTGGATGCTTGTTGTCTTAATTCCCGTGTGTGTGTGTGTGTGGGGGGGGGGGCGTGTCTATTCAACATAAGACGACTCCAGGCAAGAGCAAAGGTGACGGCAGCTTCCATTACTGAACTTCAGTATGCAGACGACCTCACCCTTGTTGCTCACACTGAACACGACCTACAGGAGACTCGTATGCACACTTCGGCCTTGAGGTGAATGTACGTAAAAGTCAGATTCTCTTCCAGCCTGCCCCTGGTTCAGAGACACCTCCACTATGTATCCAGCTTAACGGTACTACACTCTCTAATGTTACCCAATTTCGGTATCTCGGCTCCCACCTGTCCATCACAGCTGACATCGATGAAGAAATTCAGCATTGGATCAGATGTGCATCTCACGCCTTGGGCGAACTCCGAAATCGTGTGTTCAGCTGTAGGGAGCTCAAACTATCCACAAAGTTGCACGTATATCGAGAAGTGGTCCTGCCCACCCTACTATATGGCAGTGAGACATGGATCACATACAGGAGGCACCTCAAGGCACTTGAAAACTTTCACCAACGTAGTCTATGTTCCATCCTCCGAGTTCGCTGGGAAGACAAGAGAACAAATGCCAGCATTCTTGCTGACACCAACTGTAGGAGCATCGAGGCTACCATTATACATGAATAACTACGTTGGACTGCACATGAGTGTGTGTGGTGCAAAATAAGGGATGTTTATACTCAAATTAATCGCTATCTTACAAGAATTCCAGCAATGCAAATTATATTCTCGTAAGTCAAGTCAATGACATTTTATAAGGTTAATCTCTCATTGTGAACTTGTAAGAGGTTGAAGAATCCATTTGGGGGGTAAAAGTGACTGCAGCACCCTCCTCCCCTCACTGTTTGCCTAAAGTAATGACTCATTCATGATACATTAATATTTATTTGTTTTTAATTAAGTAGTACAGTTATGTTACTGTAATAATCTGTGCTTATTGATACATGTACCCTTCATATACAATGCAGTACAGTATAGTAAGATGTATATACATCATAGGTATAAAATAATGTCATTCAAGACATATTCAGGTCATAAGACCAACTAATCCCCCCCCCCAACACTGGGTGACCTGACGTTGCGTCAGGTCAGGTTAGAACGTGACCCAATGATCTTCCAACTTTCTTCGCAAGTGTTAGACATGATTAGTTATGTACTACAGTACAGTCAATTGAGTGAAGTGTGTCATAATATTTTGTTGAAGCACAATTAGAACAGCTGCTGTAGATAAAAGTTTAGACACTTTTGCTAGCCATACATAAATATGTTTGCTCCTGACCACAGCCTAAATGTAATGGGAGAGTGTCTGTCCATGCAAGATGAGTAATTTAGACTGAAAACTTTCCCCAGTATACCCAGAAAAATTCCTGGGTTGTGCACTTCTGGGGATAAAAAATTTGTCTCCATACCACGAAACATATAAATCCCGGAACCGCTCTGCACCAATTATTCTGGTTAACGCGGTTATCGTTTATATAAAGTGTTCAGAACTTATTTGTATCTGTATTTTCTATTCACTATTTTTATTTTTTATGATACCTGTATAAATTACTGTAACTACTTATTACAGTATATCATATACTTATAATACATACTAAAGATACATGCATAATGTGTTGTTGTCTCCACAGAAATTTGCCACGAGCCATCTATATTTCCCTGCCCGTGGTGACATTGGTGTATGTACTTGCCAATGTGGCTTACTTGGCTGTCCTTACACCAACAGCTCTATTAGCCTCAGATGCTATTGCCGTGGTATGTAAGATATGACAATATTTTTTACTTTATATGAATTTGATTTATGCTGTTTAAGAAAAATTTTGTTTTAATGTGTGACCTCTCTAATCTGGCCTTCTTAGAACCACAGAAAATTCTAGACCAGGGGCGTCTTCCCCCTAAGAACCCCCTAGATAAACATATGCTTCTCCCCAAGACTTGCCAAATCTCGTTATAATATAAATACTGTAATATAACACGGTCCATATTTATTGTGTTGTCATAAAAAATAAAGTAAGGATTAAAACATAAAATAATGGTCGTCCCTACTTAACATGAGCCACAACGTGTCATCGTGCCAGCCCACCTGCAGTGGTTTACTGCTTCTGTCTCTTACTGACCTCTGAGTCTAATATATATCGAAGTGACCGGCTATTCTCTGTTGCTTCTTGATTTGTCCTTTATAACCTTTCTAACATGAATGCTAAGTGACCAAAGAAGTAACAAGAGTGGTGTTGATAGCAAGAGACAAAGAAAATCTCTTTTGGGATAGATGAGTGAAAATACACTGCTGACATCAATGCAATGGGCCTTCAAGAGGGAACCATATGTACCATTATTTTGTGCTAATGCAGGTTATTGCAACAGTTCACAACTCTTACTGTCACAACATTCTCTGGTAGGTTATTACTGTACAACAGATCACAACTCTTACTGTCACAACTTTCTCTGGTAGGTTGTTACTGCACAATAGGTCACAACTCAACACTTTCAGGTTTCTTGAACTTGAGGCTCTGACTTCTAGTGTAAGAAAACCATTAAATACTGGAATGTCTGTTGTTTCATATCTTAGAGAAACATTAATATTTTTAATACTGTTTGTTTCACAAGATAATTTCTAACAGTTAAATAAATAGATATCACACAAAGACAATTGATCAGGTAAATAAGGAAAACAAAGTTTGCCTACCTGCATTTTTTCAGTTTCCTAGACACTTTTCCACAGGTGCTGTGATTGACCCGCATTGTCATGTACATAACTTCATGGATGATGTCACACCCACCACGGAGTTGCCGACCACTGCCATAATTTATGTTCCTTTATTTAATAGGTTAGTATATATGGTGCATATTTGCATTGTAAATGGGCACATTAGATGAAAGAGCAGTAACTGGCAACCCAGTGGTGGTATGACATCATATATATGACATCACAGGCTCCTATGTAAAAGTGTCTAAGAGAGTTCATAAAAATGACGCCCACCCTTAATAGATGGCAGCATGATGGGCATGGTAATTGCTAACAGGCCACCATTACATTGTTCCCTTATGACATGTGTCACCTTGAGCCTGCACAACTACAGTCCAGTAAGCAGTTGTTCAGAAATGATGATTTAATGTTCAAGTAAGAAAAAATGGCTTTAGAATTGTTTGCTTTATCCTATTCTTCACTGGTTGGCTGTCTCATGTACCTACTGTAGTGTGTCCACGCTATCTTCATTGTAAGAACATTAAATATGTCTGATGTTTCATATCTTAGATAAGTATTAAATATTTTTAATACGATACATTAAATATGTATTTAAGATTAAAAATATAAGAAGACGATTAACTGATTTGCTAATGGAAATAAAGATTATCCAGCAGTATTATGTAGCCCATGTATGGGTGATGACACTACATGTTCTTTTGCTCAATGAGTTACCTTTAGTTTGAACAACTGCAGCCCACTATCTCATGGTCTCTTGGAAGACATTTTTAAAGAATAAAAATTAATGGTATCCCAATATATTGATCACTTTATTTACAGGTAAAATTTACATTATTTGTTTTGTATAGGCAGGGTTGTGTTTTAACCTAACTTAGCTAGTGGAATTAACACAGTTCTGACACACAATCAGGGTCCAGGAACAGAACTTTTTTTGTAATCCAGGATTGCCTCTACTGTATTTAACTAATGGCCACCGACTAGAGGTGGCCATGCTGAGGGAAGAAGGCCAGTGGCCTGTGTTGGATCCCTCCATTATTCTTGATAGTTTTGTCAAGGGCTATTTTGAAGTCCATTACTGTTCTCAGTTCCACAGCTTGAGCTGGTAGAGTGTTTCACCCTTGTGTGTGAAGAAGTATTTCCTTTTGTTTATTTAGCATGATAACTTGGCGAGCTTGAAGTTATATCCCTTTTTATTGGTGGTACAGTTACTTATTAACAAAAAAAATATTATTCTTTGCAGACATTTGCTGATAAACTATTAAGCTATGGAAGTTGGATAATGCCTATTTTGGTAGCACTCTCAGCTTTTGGAGGACTGTCTGTGCACATTATGACTTCCTCAAGGTTAGTGTTTATTAATATTTTAATATAATGAAATTTTTATGAAAAAATACAGGAAAGATGTGTACATTTTTGTGTCATGTATTTGCTTGACTCTGGCAAGAGGGGAGCCAAACATCAGAGTGTATCATTGTAAGTCTGTAGGGAAATGTTACCTTTATATATCCAGCAGAATCTACAAGTCTTCTGACCTTGAGAAACCTTTATATATCCTGTGCCATTTTTTTTCATTAGTTTGACAGTTGTACCATTTTTTCCAAAGACCCTTTAGCCATGTTTGTTGTAGATGAAAGTTGTAGGATATTGACACACTCTGTGTATATTTGGCCAAGGCCTTCTTGATCACAGGATTATTTTTAAGGGTCAGTATTATGGTCATATATGCATGATAGGTATTACAAGACTACATTTATAAATATTATGAGTGTTTACAGATGTGATCACAATGCAGTAATCACGAGACTGCTCATCATAATACCAATTAATGTTATACTAATGAATGAAGATCTGGTAACTTTCATCTAATGCATGAAAGTAACATCAATAATAATGTTTTTGTATCCAGGTTGTGTTTTGTGGGTGCTCGCCAAGGACACTTCCCAGATTGTTTAGCACTCATCAACTACAAATGTAATACTCCCACAACATCACTTGTCTTTCTTGTGAGTACTTTAAGTATAAACCATAATAGTTTCTCAAATTTAAAACATAATCATACTGTATTTCTATTGAAATAACATCCTCCTCTTTAAGGTTTTTCATAACACTTTTTCCAAGACACTGGGTAACCCCCACTCAACTAGTTGGTTTGTTGAACATAAACAAATTTGAGTCCTCATGGAAATGACATAACTTACAGTATTTAATGAGAAATCTGTTCCTAAATCCTGAAAATATGTTAATTTATTCTTTTTATGTTAAAAATAAATCATATTTTTGTATTTCTTTTGTACTTTCAGGGACTTCTGTCACTAATGTATCTGTGTACAACTGATATCTACAGCCTGATTGAATATGCTAGTTTTGTAGAAAGCATGTTCATTCTCTGTAGTGTAGCTGGACTACTGTATTTGAGATGGAAGTGTCCAGATATGGAAAGACCTATAAAAGTAAGTAAATACTTTACCCTTCTACATTAGGAAATAATCTGAGATAAGATTTGGAAAAGGTCAACCACGGAACTCTATGTTGATTTGTATATAGGGAGAGAAAGCAATAAAAAAGATAATATTAGCATCATGCAAATTATAATAGATTGGGATATCGTAAATTGAGGTTTACCTGAATACAACAAAAGTTTGCAATTAACTCTCTGGTACTCCTGGCCATGGTCGGAAGTCTCATCCCCTCTTAGTCTTTTGATGCAGGTTGTGTTGGTAACAGGAACTGTTTTCCATTTTAATAAACATAAGGTAGAGCTGGTGGGAGGAACTTTTTGTAACTCCTCATCATGTCTCTTAATATTATGAGCGAGTTGATCTCTGTGTCTGATGGATTCTAATATCTCGCTAATCATCTAAGCTTAAGCCCTAGATTTTATCCATATCTCCTTTAATTTTTCTATATCATCAATAACATCAGTAAAGCTAGTTTTGAACTTGTATGTAACTTCATTTACCTCTGCAATTTGTTGCACGAGACCACTCAAAATTTTGTAGTTTATTTTAGAATATATAATTGTTTATTATAATATTTTATTGACTTTATTTTGATTACCATGTGTTGTCCTATCTTTCCCCAGACTTTTTTTTTCTGCAGCAGTAAGTGATAAAGTGATCACCAAGACCTATAGAAATGACCTCTGCCAAACTGGTGTTGCCTTGGCTGTTCCATATTACAGTGGGGTCTCATTTTGAGCAGGTATATCGTACTGATGCACATCTATGCATCGGAAATCCACGCAAGCAATGTCCTTTAACATGTGCTAAATCGCTGTATTGTACTGGACAACTTTGGGTAACCAACTTAACCTTCCCAAAATTACACAAAATGTCACATAAACTGCATCTACATTCATAAATATATATTTTAAGAAAGCCCAGGAAGTTAATTGTGCTATACTCCACCAAATAGTGGAGGTGTGGGAAACTCTGGGAGATGATGGGGGGACCAGGCAGAGGGTGAAGCCTAGTCAGATTTAAAGCCTTCAAAATCAACTGCTGACACTTGTAAAGTGACTTCAGCTTCATCACCAATCTCATATCCATAAAATAGGCGGGATGAGAGCTTGGCAGTGGCATTTAAACTCCTGATAACATTGCCTGTAGGATACCTCAGTCTGCTCTGGTCACCACACCACCAACTGGTCCCTCAGTTAACGAACACAATTCATTCCACAGAGTCGTTTGTTAACCGAATCCATTGTTTCAATGGGATATTGGGTAATTGGTTTCAGCTGACCGAAAAGTACATATACAAAGTAAAAAAAAATTGACTAAAGTACACTTACTTTGAGGTGTGTATGTAGAAGGTTCCTGGTTGATGATGGGAATTAGAAGTGGGGGTGGAGGAGAAGGGAGAAGGAAGTGGGGATGGAGGAGAAATCACCTTTCAAGGGACCCATGCTTGATGCTGTCATTTCACCAATAAAATTTTAAGTTCACTAGGTGTAATTCAAGATTATTTTATTTAAATCAACACTGCACTGTGCTATATATTATCAATGTGTTAACTAAATTTCAGATTAACCAATAATTTCAGTGTAAAAATGCAAAAATATTCAAGACACCAACAAAATAGATGTTCACTCCACTGTCAACAAAGCCCAACTAATGTCAGGTGGCTGAGTCAAGCATCTGATGGGCTCACAAAAAACTAGTTCCCTGTTCTGCATATATTATCAATATGTTAAATAAATGTTAAAATGACTAATAATTTTAATATAAAAAATGCAAAATATTAAAAGCACAACTTTCTTGATATTTACTCCACTGGAAATGAATGTAAACATAGAACAGATTACTGAATTGGCAGATCACCGCATCAGCTGATCCTCACAACAAAACATGTTGTTCGTAAGGATTTTGTTAATCAAAGTTTTGTTCATTAACCGAATTGAAGATCCTTATGGGAGTTAATTCGTTAACCGAAATTTAGTTAATCGAACCGTTCGTTAACCGAGGGACTACTGTATATATATAGTGATTTAAGGGCGATTTAGGGGAATTTTTGGAGTGTTTCTGACTTTATGCATTTTTGGCTTTACTTTGTATTGAAATAATGGATTCGGTTAAAGAACGACTCTGTGGAACGAATTGTGTTCGTTAACCGAGGGATCACTGTACTGTACTCACTTTGTACTCAAATGTACTAAGCTAAAGGACAAAACTATTTGTCTCATGTGTAAACTATGAGATGTTTATACTCAAATTAATCACTATCTTACATGGATTCCAGCAATGCAAGTTATATTCTGCAAAGTTAAGTCTGTAGCATTTTACAAGAGAAAAGCTTTAAGCCTAAAACCACCTTTGTCCCTTTAATCTTTGTCACCCACCGTCATCTGCCTCCCCTGCTTGTTAGGAGGAAGGGGAGTTGGGGTCAGGGATTCATGATTATAAAAAACCAGGGAGTTTAATTTTTTTGCTTATAAATGCCACTGACTTGACTTAGCAGAATATATCTTGCATTTCTGGAATTCTTGCAAGATGGTGATTAATTTGGGTAAATAAATGCACTAGACAAATTTTTTTTAAATTAAATTAGTACATTTGAGTAAAAGTTGCTCAGCAGTTGTGGTTGCAGTTGTGAAGCTTCGTGACATCACTTGTGTATAATGCATCTCCATATGTCTGGTTTATTCATTGATCAGTTGTCTAAGTGCAAAAGTAGCCAAACCGAGCCATCATGTATGTATTAATTTTAAAATAGAAATTATAAAATAAAATGTTATTAGACAATGGTTTAGTAGTGCTGTGGAAGAGTCTTGGCTTGTCACCTCACCTACTACCTCATCACCTCACCACCTTGTTAGTTCAGCTCGGAATTACATTGATTTATTACTGTATTATTTTCTTTTTTAGTATTGTATGTACAGTAGCTAAAACAACTATCTGTGGAGGTGGGGGTCGATATGCTCCGAAATTTTATGTGTGACTAGTGACAGTCCTCATATACCAAAATTTATCGTCCATGGTCTCATATTGTTTCCCACAAAGTATGCACATATAGTTGTTTTAGCTACTGTACATTTAAAGAAATACCTATATTTGCACAGTAATTACCCAGTATAAATAGACACAGAGCAGAAAAATTTAGCATTACCCAAGCGGTTGGTCTTCCCCACTCACACACCAACCATGTAAGGATGCAGCTAAACATGATCAGTCTTTCATAACGCTGGGAACCCTTGTTCCCAGGCCCTGGCTGAAAGGTTTGGAGTGATTTTCTCGCCATTTTCTCAGATTTTTCAGTAATTGCGCATTATTTCATAATCGGCATTTTCTCCCAGAAATTAACATTTTGACAGGATTTTTTTTTTTTTTAAGAAAATGCTCCTGATTTTTAACCTCGTTTGTTCCCAAAGCAGGAATTTAAGGAATTTTCCGGAAAAATTCTGAGCAAATTTCAATTCTTGTTATTGGAGAGTTCTGGGTTTTGGGGATTCCGGTTAATGGAGATATTACTGATACAGTGCACTGTACCCTCGTTAATTTGAATTTGGGCTTAATTTGTATGTTTATTTTTTAATTAAATAAACAATTTGAATATGGAATGAATCTGAATAACCATTGTATTAGCCCCTTAGTTCTAATATAAATGTCAGGGCAGTACATTGGGTTTATATAATGATATCACCCCCTGTAACTTTCCACTGGCTATGAGGTGACATGGTCACATCACGTGATGGGTAAGTTCCTTGAGACGTGGCCCTAAAGACTGTTCGGTCAGCATATAAAAGCCAGCTGCTTTGGCATTCTCACTCACTCGCTCACACAAGGAGGACGTAATTAGAAGAGCTGTTTAATAAAGCCTCCGTCCTCATTTTAACACTCATAGCTACAGTGATTAAGTTACGGTGATATACACTTGGAACTGTATATGATAGATTTTCTTAATAAATTCACCTGTACAGAAAGGACAGTTGGGTTTTGCTACTCAAACCCTATACTGTATGCTTTTACATATTCCAGCCCCATTACCCCAGCAAGAATCAACGGTTCAAGGGCCAGTTCACCATGCAGTTCTGTAAAGTCAATTAATGGCATCGACAGAACCTGGACTGTGCTGTTAAAGCCAATTTGCCGTTATATCGAATTATGGGGGGGCGGGGGGGCTATAAACACCATAGATTTCACAAAGTTGATGAACAGACACTCCACGGTCGAGTTTCTCTATTATTTCATCCTTCTGCACAATGTTCAGGGAACTCTTCTCTTCATTGAGTGACTAGCAACTCCGGGAGGGTTTTCAGGTCACTTAGAGGCCATAATTGATGCAAAGAAAGTTGAAATTTAAGGTGATCACATGGTGCTCAGCATCAGCTGGACTTCAATGCCAAAGCAAACCGACAGGAGCATTGCAGCAGGTAGAGGAACTAGTAGAAATTACAGGAAGGCATTTCAAATTCACGATCTCTAAATTTTATCGTTAAATGCGAGTTGCCGATAAATCTAGTGACGTTACATCGAAGTTAAACCTGTATTATTATAGGAATATATGAAATAGATTAAGATGAATGAAAGATAGGAATAAAATATGAATTATATTAAGATACTGTACAAAACTAGCATTTGGGTGCATAGGCGAGGGGTGGTGGAAGAGGAGGGAGGAAGGGAGAGGACAACTCACCACCTCCCGTGCTCATCACCCCGCAATCCTTTTATAATGACAGCACGCAATTTGAATATAATTCCAATATTATTTAGGTTCATTTGGTGCTGGGTAAATAAAACATTATCGAAAATTAATTAATTTTTCCGGAAGAAATCCAACATTCAATCCTAGATGAGCTATTGTGGTCTCTTGTTTACAGTACACAGCAGTGTCAGCTGATCATTCTTGCTTTCCCTAACAATATTATATTTATAAGCCATCTCTCAGCCACTGGATTTTTTGGTAATTCAAGTGACTCAGAGCATTTTCTTTGTTGAATTAACCTAAATAAGTAAAAGATCACTAAATTAATGCTATATTGCTACCTGCACTACCCATGGCTTTACATGTAAGCTACAACTATGGTTACATTTCAACCAATCAAATAAGCGATAACAATAAAATGAGACCCACTGTATATGATCTAGTATGGTGACTGAGGACTTTGGTATCTGGGTTGCTGATTTAATTGGCTGTTTGTAGCCATTTACTATACAGGGCTCCCCAAATTCGCGGGGATTAGGTTCTCGAAATGGCCACGAATCGCCAAATCCGCAAATAACATTTACGGACGGGGTGTACATTTTTACTTTGTGTTTGCCCTTAGGGCAATTATTTCTTTTACCTGTATTGTATATATATATGTGTGTGTGTGTGTAGACACACACAAAACACATACAAATAAATAATAATTGGAAAATCCTCTCACAAATAATCAGAAACAAATTTATTAAAAATGTGATAGTCTACCCTCAAGTCCGTGCTTTATTAATAAAGTAATAAAGCACGGACTTGGGGGTAGACTGTCACATTTTTAATAAATTTGTTTGATATTTGTGAGAGGATTTTTCAATATTATTTTTCTGCATGTGTTTTGTGTGTGTGTGTCTACACACACACACACACATTTACAATGCAGGTAAAGGAAATTACAGTCTCTAGAATGAATGGCTCCCTGTCCCAGCCGCGAAAATGCTGGCAACTTTAAAACTACCCACAGGCATTCCTGGGGTTCATCCAGGGTGTCATCTGCGAATAATAAAGGACCGCGAAATAAAAATCTGCAAATTTTGGCCCCCCCCCCCCCTGTTCAGTATTTGTACTTTGTTAATACAGTAGTACCCCGCTTAACGCGGTCAATAAAACCCACAGGGTACCATGTTAAGTGAAAACCGCGCTAAGTGAACAACAGAACATATGAGATTAATTCCAATAGAAACTGGCCCGACCCCCAAACTCCACTTTTTCCGACACAATACCTATGTTCTAGTAAAAATAACATCTTAATTTTATGATGGTACATGCACACAATTAATACTTAAGAGAAATAGAGAAATACAGTCGCCAAGTTAATGTCCATTCAAATAATGGACTCAACTCCCTCCCACTCTTCTCACACTACACTGCTGGCTCTACCCTCTTGAGAAATTTTGGGGGGAAAACCACTAAATTTTAATAAATAATACCTCAAACTAAAGTTAGGATTATACAATTGACATTGCTGGATTCCTTGTAAGACCAGGAATATTTTGAATATAAATGTCATATATTTTGCACAAAAGATAACATATTTACTCAGAGTAAACATTATATCTAAAATTTGTATGTCTAATGCAAAATCTATGATGTTTATATTCAAAATGATCATCATATTGTAAGAATTCCAGCAATGTAAATTATATTCTGGCCGGGTAATTTGTATGAATTTTATGAGCTAAAACAGGCAGTCAGGCAGGGTGGCGGGTGGCGGGTGGGGCGAATCTAAAAATAGCTCTCGAGCCAGACACTCTGCGCGTATATGTGGAAAAAACCCGCGTTAAGTGAAAGTTCAGCTCCGGCGAGGCACCGCGTATACGTGAAATCTCGCTAAGCGAAACCGTGTTAACCGGGGTATTACTGTACTGTATTTCTTAAACAGACCATTTTATTCTTATCTATAATAAACATTGAAGTCACTTTGTATATTATTGTTTCACAATCAGTCCTAATACTTGTACAGTATATGATAATATCCAAGTACTGTACAGAGGGTTCCCGGGTTACGAACAGGTACCGTTTCTGAGGACATTCGTAAGTCGGAACATATACTATATGCATGCCATACTTAAAAAAAACAATGTTTAAAATCCCACTATATCATAACCTAAGTCCTTATATACATCTAAAATCACTTAATTTAAGACAAAAGAAGAAATAGAATGACAAAATAGAGTACAGTGGTCCCTCGGTTAACGAGCACAATCCGTTCCAGCATGAGGATGAATGAAAAGTTAAGGGTTGTTGGTAAACTTTTGGAAGGAGGTAATGACAAAAAGGAGTGAAGGAAGTGTCAAGAGTAGAGGTGTTTTGAATAAAGATGTTTTTGTATTAGCTTGCTGAAGCTTTCTCTGAATGAATGTAAGTTTCAGCAAATCTATCCTCTAGTTCTTGTGAACTTGAACTGTTGATTCAGTGTTTCTTGAAAAATTTTGATGATAAAAGAACATGCTGCTGTCTTCAACTATAAAGTATTTAAATAATAGCTCTATTTATTTTTTTGCAGGTTAACATCATTGTGCCCATTGTGTTTCTGATGATTTGTGGATTCCTGGTTTTCCTTCCTCTTTATGTTCGGCCTCTTGAGGTTGGCATGGGTATCCTCATCACAGCTTCAGGCATCCCAGCGTATTTAATTTGTATATATTGGAAGGATAAACCAGCAATAATCACAAGAGCTCTAGGTGAGTACTGATTTAAACTTGCAATATACTGTATATTTAAGTACAGGTTGTACCTCTCTAGTCCGGCATTCTGTGGGCCGGAAACTCCTGTGGTCCGGAACGATTTTAGTTTGTCCAGTAGGTAGATAGGCAGCTTTTTTTTTTTATCTGAATTATTATTATTATTATTACAGGAGTATTAAATTTTTGTCCCTCAGGTCGCAAGGAGTATTAAATTTTTGCCCCTCAGGCCCCAATGTGGGTCAGTGACCTATGCCCGGGTGGGCTAATCCCCTTAAAAAAAAAAAAAAGCCGCGGGAAATTAAGGTTTGTTTACATCCGGCAGTTCGGCTGCTCTCTCTCTCTCTCTGCTTGTCTATACAGAGTACAACATTTAACCCTTCAATATATATGAGCAGTAAATTGCTTTCATATTCTTATGTAGAGTAATGACGATGTTTTCACATATGCGCACTTACATACGCGCAGTCTCACTTTTTTTTTTACCATTAATGGTTAGCTACTTATATTGTTCCATTTATTAACATTAAATAACATTACAGGTACGTCAAACAACCATATTAATTTTTTTACATTAATTTTACTACAGCTAAAATCACGGTCTTATTTTCTTCAGTTTTATATGTAGAACCAGTTAGTCACTGGTTTTGTAAGCTTTAGCATAAACAATGCCGGCAGTTGTCTCGTCTCCTCTAATATTCCACGTATTATTAATAAATTGTATTGTTAATTTTGCACACAAACATTAATTCAATAAAAACAAATTCAGAAACATTAATTAAAATATATATGAACAGTAAATAAGTGTTGCTTTCATATTCTTATGTAAAGTAATGACGATATGTTTTCACGTGTGCGCATGCGCACTTACATACGCGATCTCTCTTTTTTCTTTACCATTATCGTTTGCTACTTCTATTGTTCCATTTATTAACATTAAATAACACACCCACTGTGTGTTACCACTTCCTTCCACTCCACCTCTCTAATCACCCCTACCGTTCTGCTTTCTCACTCCATAATTTAAAATTAATGTAACGTAATATAGAAGGAATATGACGTTCATTTATACTTACACTCAATTTTGTGGGGAGGCATCAACTGTTCATTTGTGTCTGCTAGTGCTGCGGCCAGTGTTACCAAACAAACCGATTGACGCATCATCTCACAATCTTTCCCTTCCACCACTACCTCTATTATCACCACCTAAATCATAATTTCAGTGAAGGCTTTGCTTTAGCCAGAGCAGATTAGCATGATATCCACTACCTCCCACCCACTTCCCACCCTCCTCCTCCCCTCCACCCATTGTGTCTCAGTAACACTTTGCCTCTCTCATTCATTCTCCTATGAGCCATTCATGATACAATATTGTGCAGTACTGTACATTAATTAGTAAAGATATGTTACTAGTATTACCGGGTATATCTTTTAGTGAACCTACACATTTTGTGGGGTATATTTTGGTCAGTTAGGGGATGCATCTCTAGGGCTGTGGGACGAAACTATTTTTTCCCATATGTTATGTTTCGATATGTACGGTTTTGCTTATCACGGAAGTTTTCAGGAACCTAACCTCCATGATTATTGAGGATACATGTATATTTCTGACAAATGTCATGACTCACTAGAAGCTTCTCGAACATCAACAAACCCATTTAACTCACTTTGATGGAACGTTTAACATTAAATATGCTGTATTTATTGTTTTGTGTCTTAAGTATTTATTCAATGATATTTTCTTTACAGTATTGTTAATTAAGAAGTAAAACAAATGTTCAATGTTTGACTGAGTTTGTGTGAGCATGTGGTGCGTTTCTTAGTAACTTCTGTGTCTTCCATTATATACATCTCGCTATTATATAAATTATTGGCTTGTAATCATTGTGTTCACCCACAAATTTTAATTGAAAACATATTTTGTAATACAGAGTATTTTAATATGTTTTGGATTTTGGATTTATTTTTTCCTTATAACATATCCCAGTTTTTATGATGGGAGTCTATGGGTATATGTGATCCAATTTACAAAATATAAATTCACAAAAGGTTTTCAGTAATGACATACTGTATTGTATTTGATTTTAGTTTTCTATAGAATTAGAAAGAAATATGATTATACTTTAATCTTTTTTTTTCCCAACAGAGTCCCTCACCATTGGCTCCCAGCAACTCTTCTTCTCAGTGAAAGGCGACTGAAAAATTTATAGATTAGAAATACTAAAATGGTCACATTTCAGGTATTTATCTTTTTTATACAGTATTTCATTATTGTTTGTTTATGATATAATATAAACAAGGGCATTTCCTTCGGTGACTTTTCCTCAAGTGCCATGCCAACATATTCTATTTTTTTACATTGCATACATTCATTTTAAATTGATTTTTATCGAGATTAGCCGAAGTGAGAAATGCATAAAGATCTTATAATAAACTGTTTCATATAATTTAATTGACTTTTAAATGGCATAGATTATAATAATGACATTGTTTTTGTAATGCAATCCCTGGAAGATCACCAAAATGCACATGGTAACTTCATGATTAATTCACTGACGGTCTGATTAGACCCAAAGACAAACAACCTCCATCCTAGAAGTCACTGTTCTTAGTTATCTCTTGAATTACCATAGGATAGGGAAAAATTTACCCACTGTTTTTTAACCCTTTTAACGTTAAGTTTGACAAAAGTCAAATGAATTTTAACATCACTGAATGCGATGTTCGACTTTTCTCTCAGCAATAAAAATAAATAAATAAAAAATTTGTTGTTCCACTTATGCAATATTTGACCTATATCACCAAAGTTTGAAACGACTGCTGGAAAATGGATGTGCTGCAAACTTATGGCGGAAACAGGAGCTGAGACGCATATGGTAGCAGCTCTTCAGATTTTCATCGTTTTACTGTGTAGGTGTTATGAGCACCATTATATCAGAATTTATGAAACAATTGGTGTTTGACTTCTAGTGAAGTGTTAAAAAAAATAAAAAATAGACCAAATGAATGCCAAAATTGGGCATATTTAGTGCCCAAATGGCAGTTTCAGAGTACCAGTGATAGAATCCAAATACACGTCGAAAGGGTTAATAAAATCATTATTATTGGGACTGGGTGATGCTGTGATGGGACATGTTTGTTAGCTCCCCAGATAATGCTTCTGTGATATGTTTGCAAATATTGAATTGGGAAAATTCTTTTCACTCTTTAGTAATTTTATAAAACTAAGCTGATGAATATATTTTTTTATGATTTGAATATAAAGGACAGAACCTAGAACTAGACCCACTTAAATTTGGATAAGAAATTTGGAAAGCAGATAAAGCACCTGTATGTTAGAAAGCAATTTTCAGGGTGTCAGAATGCTGTTGGAGTACAGTACAGTATATCAAATATTTAATGAAACAGAAATTTCTGTAAATCTAGAAATCAGTACGGATTATAGGCTGCTTATCCACATCAGGTATGCTGTACTGTATTGCAATACAGTGGTCCCTCGGTTAACTAGCACAATTCATTCCAGAAGGTTGCTCGTTAACCGAAAAACTCGTTAACCGAAACCATTGTTTCAATGGGTTTTTGGGTAATTGGTTCCAGCTCACCGAAAATTACATACAAACGAAAAATAAATGCAGTAAAGTACACTTACTTTGAGGTGATGATGATGTGAATTAGAATGGGGGTGGAGAAGGGAGAAGAGAAGGCATTGGGGTGGAAGAGAAGTCACCCCATGCTGCCATTTCACCCATGAAATTTTAGTTCACTTGGTTTAATTCAAGATTATTTTCTTTAAATCAACACTGCACTATATATTATCAATATGTAAAATATATTTCAAAATGACCAATAATTTGACAGGAAACACAGAAAAAAAGCGTTTATGTTGAGAGTCTGAAGCAAGATGTTACCTCCACTGAAAAGACACAGAGACTGACGCCTGTATGGTGTGTTGACAGGCTGTTTGGCACGCTAAAAACTAGTTTCCCTGTACTTAAATTATGTTAAATAATTGTTAAAATGACTAAAAATTTTAATATAAGACTTAAAATTATTGAATAGTACAAACTTCTTGATATTTACTAAAATAGTAAGGAATTTAAGCCCTAGAACCGATTACTGTATTGGCGGATTAATACGACAGCTAATGTGCAAGCGAAAACATGTTGAGGGGCGCTCGTAAGGAATTCGTTAATTGAGGGAATGCTCGTTAACTGAAGTTAAGAATCTTATGGAAGGTAATTCGTTAACCGAAATTTCGTTAACCGAGGGATCACTGAACTGTGCGATCATTGTTGTCACCTTGTATGTTTCCTTAAATATTCAAAGTGGCACTACTCAAACCCTTTTTAAATATTTCTTTAAATACCATTCCTGCCCCTTGTAATAGTGATGACTAAATTTCTATACACATCATCTGCTAAGCTCTATCTCCAATGCCTTGTTCCATTAAGGCCTTGAGCAGTATCCACATATGGTCTGCCCAAATGTCATGGCCACTAATTGCAGCATACTTTTCAGTGTTAACACTCTAACATTACTTGAACCCTATATAAACAAATATAAAATAGCAGTTCGGTAATTATGTAAGAGAAGCCATTTTTTTAGTACCTTGTATACTGTAAATCAAAAGTGTTAAAAATAGTGAGATTTATCCCAGTATGCAGACTTAGATATGATAGTAGTGGAATGGAAACACAAGTACTGTACTGTACAGTATATATAGAAAGGTACAAGTAGGGGAAATCATTGCTCATTAAAATGTTATTGTAGAATTTCAAAAAGTCTGATGGAGCACCAAGTTGACTGAAGTATGTTGCTGGCACAGAAAAGATCCATCTTTAAGATAAAGGACTTATTCTTTACTTTTCTCAGCAGCACTGAATAACATATGGTAAAGTGCTGGGTTGTATTACAGGTGTATTACAAATGCAATTTATTTTTCCATAGTTAAAGAAAACTGACTGCTCATCTTCCATATACACAGGCTGCAGAGTTCTACTTATTTTTTGATAATACTGTAAGTCAATCAGTTACTTCTTGAGAGCATCAATAAGTAAGAACATATGAATAGGATGCTTTAGTCTGTACAGGCATTGAGAAGAGAAATACTCTAGTAAGATATAAAAAAGGATAAATGCTAATAATGAGTCTTCCTTACAATGAATGTGGGGCTTCTATGGCACTGATGAAGAGGAAGATAGAATGGAGGAATTTCCAGTTGCACTAATTGCTCCAATGGTAGTGGGAGAATGATTGCAGCTTGTGTTCAGTC
The DNA here is from genome assembly GCF_018991925.1 of Homarus americanus. Lineage (NCBI taxonomy): Eukaryota > Metazoa > Arthropoda > Malacostraca > Decapoda > Nephropidae > Homarus > Homarus americanus. Next base: position 116,475 of record NW_024714712.1, read on the forward strand.
CTCTGAAGTGTTTTATTCTATTTTTTATTATTTGCTGTATTGATTAAAAAATATATGTCATTAGGATTATACGTATTTGATTTTCCTAAAATATGAGCTACATAGATATTTAGTCATTAATGAATATTGTATATTGTAATTCTTATACTTAAAAGTATTGCTAAGCAATAAAATTTTTAGGATATATATATATATATATATATATATATATATATATATATATATATATATATATATATATATATATATATATATATATATATATATATATATATATATATATTATCTGATAACCACAATATATCACATCTTCAGGGGTGAGTACAGACTAGAGAGAGTAATACAAGGAACTTCGTTTTTCTTCTTTCCTTGTGGTTATCATATATATAATATATATATATATATATATATATATATATATATATATATATATATATATATATATATATATATATATATATATATGTATATATGTATATATATATATATGTATATATGTATATATATATATATATGTATATATGTATATATATATATATATATATATATATATTAATTGGTTCATGACTTGTTTCATTCCTCGAGCCAAGAGTATTGTCTGCAACAAGGAATTACATTTAAAATTTTGTTAATTTTGGATAATGATCCGGGACACCCACCACACCTGGACGACCTGCACCCTGATGTTAAGGTAGTGTACATTCCACCTAACACTACCTCTGTCATCCAACCCATGGATCAAGATGCTATTGCAGCTTTAAAAGCTAATTGTTTACTTACGACCTTCGCTCAGGCTATTGCTGCTACTTAAGGTGAGAAAATGCTCAGAAAGTTTTGGAAGGACTACAACATTTTGACATGTATAAAGAACATTATTGCAGCATGGGATGAGGTTACTGAATAGTGCATGAATGGAATATGGCAGAAAGTCCTGAAAAGATATGTGAACAGTTTCAGAGGATTTAATGAAGATGAAGTAATTTCTGAGATTAGTAGCAAGATAGTGGAGTTGGATAAACAGCTTGAGTTCGAAATTGATAATGAAGATGTTGAACAGTTGGTTGAAAGTGTAGCAGAAGAGCTGAGTAACAAGGATCGTATCGAACTGGAAGCACAGAAAAATGCAGAGGAAGAAGAGAGTCGAAATGTAGAAGAAGAACCTGCACCCACCAAAAATTTTTCAGTGAAGCAAATGGCAGAGGCATTTGCTACAATTAATAAGGGGATGCAAGTGTTTGACGGAATGGATCAAAATGTTGAGCGTTTTGCCAAAGTTGACAGAATGGTCCAAGATGCACTTGCTTGCTACAAGGAGATTTATAATGAAAAGAAAAACCAAACTGTGCAGTGTAAATTGGACATCTATTTTAAGACGTCCTCCATTGCTGTCTCCTCACACCCCCACCAGTGCTGCCTCTTCACTCCCTAAAGATGATCCAATACCTTCAACCAGCAAGCTTCCCCTGTACATAAACCTGTCTGAAGAAAGCGACATTGATGACCCACCCAGCCCTGTCTCCTCCTCTGCTTCATCCAATTAATATAGTCTTCATGTATACCTGTAAATAAAAAAATTATTGAGGCCCCGTGTGCATTCAGCTGACTACATTATAGGTAGGTGCACAGTCACACTGTATCCATTCTTCATTATTGATTACTTTTACTGTACTGTATTTCATTTTAGATTTTATATGTATAATTTTTTGCATTTCCGACTTACGACCTGGATTTGGGTCCCTAACCCCGTTGTAAGTCAGGGAGGAGCTGTATAGTATATGTGATTTCTGCATGTAATCTTTCATGAGTGTTTTAACCACAGAACCAGAAATACCCAGGTTTTCATCTCGTTCAATGGCAGTAGTTGCACCTGTGTACACAATGACGTCAAGATAGTCAGTTTTTACATCACATAATACAAACAATTTTATTCCATACCTATGCCGTTTTGACGGTATGTACTGCCGGAAGCCTAGTCTACCACGCCACAGGAATAAACTCATCAATACAAATGTCTTGATATGGAGTAAACATTTCCCTATACTTCCTATGCATGTGATCAAGAACTGGCCTTACTTTGCATAACCTATCATTTTTGTCAACTTGGTTATCTGTGAAATGTAGAATATTGGTGTCTAAAAAACCTCATCCACTGTCCAATAGTCATTGATTCTGTGTTTTGCTACATGACTCATAAGCATCAGTGAACACAAAACCATGTAGATGTCATCTCTGGTAACTGAATTCCAAGTAACTTGATGCCCACTTCCAAAAAAATCTGGCTTAGATTCTTTCATCTGAAGGTAATAGCGGTTAGATTCTCGCACTATTGTGTCTGTAAGTTCCTCATCCACATACATGAGTAATTAATCTAGCTCATTTGACTCATCTGTCACATGCATCAGTCAATCCAGAGTTACTTGCATCAAATGAAAAAACAGAAGGTGTAAAAGGAGATTCATCCCAGACCCACCGAGCGTGACCTTGAGCAGGCGTAGGACATGCTGTAGGTGTAGGCAGTGTACAGGGTTGCCGAACAGCGCCTTGTGCCACTGACCATCTCCCTGATTATCTGATTGAACAACCTCTCTCTCTCAGTGAATGCTCTGAGCTACTGTTAGATTTTTTTTTTCTTTTTACTCAAGGAGGAACTTTGCTTACCACACCATTTCCTTTTAGAACTTGGTCCAGGCTGGGGATCATAATCATCAGTATCACTTGAACATGATATATTATGCTCCCTACCTTTTGTTTCTTTCAAAAGATCCCTCTCATAATCACTTTCACTATCGTCAGAGAGCATCTGAATCAGTATCAATACTATTCATTAGATCAAGAAAGTCATTATCTTACCCAGACAACTCCGCCGCAGCGGCCAAATCTTGTACTGCTCTTTGTGACATCATGAAACATACTGACGTGTCTGTGTGGTACAGTATATGGAGACAGAAGCAACCCACACAGTTGGCAACACTCATTATCAGATACAAGAAACCATTTTCTGCATCACCAGATGGGCGAGGGCAATTTAAATGCCAGATCACATATAAGTGACGCTCGCTGTGAACATAAAAAAAACTCGGTGGTACGTAAAGTGACACCTGAGGCGAAAGGGTTACAGTCTAGAATTCATTTTGAAATTTTTAGAATTACACTTGTACAGCCTACAGTTAGGTTAATGACATTTAAGCTAATCTTGTCATTTTTGGCAGAATGAGGGAATTGCAATAATCAACCATAAAAAATTATGTAACTTGAAAATTAAAAGGCATGAACTAATCCATTCAGGCATTTAGTCATTAAACTTTCACACAGACCTCCATATAACCATCAGAAAAGTAAAAGGGAAGTATAAGGTAATGAATGCTTTTCAAGAAACTCGGACCAGTTCAAAAATAATAACAGTCTGAAATAAACCCTACTCAATATTTCTTGCTCCAGAGGTGGACAGTGATGCTTTTCTGGGGTAATATGAAGGTGTTATGAGGTATTTTACAAAGAAAGACAATTTCATATGATGTCATTAACAAAAATTTCAATAGTTTTAATTTCATCAACATAAAATCTCATTAGGTATCAATAGCTGGGTATGCATTATAATACATATTAGTGAGCACATTATTGCAATACTATACAATGAAGTCCTAATCACCTCTTAAGACAGCTGCTTGTATAATTCCAAAACTTCTTGTGGAAGGTCTCTTTTACCAGCTCCATTTATCTGTGAAGAAAAAAAAATAATAAAAAATGAAGGATTGATCTTGAAATATTATTTTGTATCTAAGCAGTGATCAATCAAGTCCAGCATATAAAAATCTGGGGATAAAGGTCTTTTCAAGAATTACCACCCCATATCAGTCCTCCCAGCCTTAAATAAGATTCTTTTTTTTTATGGGATTAGCCCACCGGGGCACAGGTCAATGACCCACTAAATTCCTTCTGCAGTGTCAATAACATCCTCACAGATTCTCAGTTTGGATTTAGAGCTAGAAGGTCAACTGAGAGTGCTCTGCTATCCTTTACTAAGGACATCTTAAACTCCTTTGATGACAGTCAGTTCACAGCCAGAATATTCCTGAACATCTTGAAAGCCTTTGATACTGTCGACCATACCATCCCCCTGTCAAAGCTTGAACATTATGGTGTTAGGGGCTTAACCCACAATTGGTTTACCTCATATCTGTCTAACAGGAAGCAGTATGTCTGCTATAATAATCATCAATTTGAGTCCTCACCAATTTCGTATGGCATCCCTCAAGGCTCAATTCTCGGTCCTGTACTGTTCTTGTAAAATACAACTTATTTGCAGATGATAGTAGTCTCTAAGCCAGTCACTCAGATCTCCACTCCTTGATGAGAACTATGAACACTGAATTGGCTAAAGTCAGGACCAGGGTAATATATAATAAACCTCAATAAAAACTACACAATCATTCACAGAAGGATAAGCTTAACTCCAGATTTGGACCCCCTGTACTTTGGTAATACAGTCCTCAAACGCAAACAAAATACAAAATTCCTTGGGGGTTATTGTTGATAATAAACTTAACTGGAGAAACCACATACAAGCCATTCACAGTAAAGTCAATAAACAATACGATATCATGTATCACACTCGTCAGTCACTCGCTCTTACAGCAATGAAAGAAATCCATTATGATTTTGTTTACCAACAATTGAAACACTATGGGGGGGGGCCTCTGGCTCCACAAAAATACAACCCCTGGTCACTGCACAGAAGAGTTGTGCGGACAATAACTTAATTGAAAAAACTGATCACACTAACGCACAATTTGCTGAATTTAAAATTTCAAAATTCAAAGATATTAACACCCACTGCTGTGCCATATTTGTTTATGAATCTGTCAATCACTTGATTGACAATAATTAATTCCAGTACCAGAATAATCAGAAATACAAATTAATACACCCAGAGCTACTAAGACTACCCATCCGAACAAAGACTAAGCTCCCTTCCCTTAAATCATCTTTTAAAAAATATCTATTGTCTAAATATTAATATTTTTGTAACACATACTTCATATTCTTACTTTTATTGGAACAAAAAAAAAAAAATTAAAATTTTGACGGCGGAAACTTGAATTCCGACTGGTTTGAATGGCCCGCCAAAGTGCAGACGACGTGCATAATCGTGTAAACAGCGTCATTTTTCTTATGTACAAAAGATTCATTATTGTTTATTACTGAATGTCTTTTTTATTGAATTAATGTTTATGTGTGCAAAATGAGCAATACAATTCTTTAATAATACGTAGAATATTAAAACACAAGAGGAAATGACACAGCATTGTTTTTGTTGATTACAAAACCAGTGACTGACTGGTTCTACATATAAAACTGAAGAAAATAAGACCTTGGTTGTAGCTGTAGTAAAATTAATATGGTTGTTTTAAGTAATGTTATTTAGTGTTAATAAATGGAATAATAGAAGTAGCTAACGATAATGGTAAAGAAAAAAGAGAGATCGCGTATGTAAGTGCGCACACGTGAAAACATATCGTCATTACTTTACATAAGAATATGAAAGCAATACTTATTTACTGTTCATATATATTTTAATTAATGTTTCTGAAATTGTTTTTATTGAATTAATGTTTGTGTGTGCAAAATTAACAATACAATTTATTAATAATACGTGGAATATTAGAGGAGACGAGACGGCTGCCTGCATTGTTTATGTTAAAGCTTACAAAACCAGTGACTGATTGGTTCTACTTATAAAACTGAAGAAAATAAGACCCTGATTGTAGCTGTAATAAAATAAATGTAAAAAAATTAATATGGTTGTTTGAAGTACCTGTAATGTTATTTAATGTTAATAAATGAAACAAGATAAGTCGCTAACCATTAATGGTAAAAAAAAATGAGACTGCGCGTATGTAAGTGCGCACGTGAAAACATATCGTCATTACTCTACATAAAAATATGAAAGCAACACTTATTTACTGCTCATATATATTGAAGGGTTAAATGTTGTACTCTGTATAGACAAGCAGAGAGAGAGAGAGAGAGAGAGAGAGAGAGAGAGAGAACTGCCGGATGTAAACAAACCTTAATTTCCCACGGCTTTTTTTTTTTTTACAGGGATTAGCCCACCCGGGCATAGGTCACTGACCCACATTAGGGCCTGAGGGGCAAAAATTTAATACTCCTGTAATAATAATAATAATTCAGATAAGTAAAAAAAAAAAGAAGCTGCCTTTCTACCTATTGGACAAACTAAAACCGTTCCGGACCACGGGAGTTTCCGGACCACAAAATGCCGGACTAGAGAGGTACAACCTGTAGTAATATAGTAAATGTAAAATGTCTTTCTTTATATTCATAATATTTCTGCCCCATTATTAGGGCCTAAATGATACAAGGGCCAGTCAACTGAAAAGAAAAATAATTATTAGTAATTGTGGGTAAGAAGGTTACAGTAAACTTACCTTGAGTGTTGCTAAATTAGCTGCAGGTGGAATTATTCTTACAGGTGACTGCTGATGAGCTAATGCCAACCATACATGATGTGGGTGACTCTGTGCCACTTGTTTCACCAGGGTAATTCCAGCTCTACAGAGTTCAGTAGGTTGTCGGGAGTCCAAATAAAGCATCAGCACATTAACAAGGTCTGACATTTCATCTACAGTCAACATTAATGATCTGATTAAGGACGGCAGTGTCCTCAATAATATCTTTTGGGCACGATAAGCAGCTGTCATATAATACCCACTCCCCTTAGTTTTTCCTAAGCTTGTATGACTTTGACTTCTCAAAAAGGACAAGAGAGGTGGGAATACTTCCTTCATTGTGCGCCGTCGAAGAAATCCCCCACTGCTGACAACCATTACTGACAGTACCTCAAGGGCACAAATCATTACCACAAAATCAGAGTCCTTTAACCTTAATACCAATGGTTTCCATAACTTGTGACACACTGGTAACCTCTGATCCTCCCACTGAGTTAGAGCTGTACATCCTGCCTTAACTACTTCCATTATTAGAATCTTAATTTTTCTATCTTGCAAATATAGCATATGAGAACATCTTTCCATAATATTAACAACAAGCTCAATGTATTTTGGTACCTTCTTCTTCTCATCATTTTCTTCATGGATGTTATCACTCATTCCATCCTCATATTCCTGCTGATTCACTTGTTTCTTAAAATTTTCTGCACCACTGTCATCTTCATGTTCATTTACATCAAAAGAATCACTTCCTTCAATACCTTGCTTAACTTTCACTTGGTCTTTATGGTAGTTGTCTAAAAACAATGCCACTGGACCATAATTATCACATGCTGCAACATTATCAACAATGCCCTTTTGTTTAGCTTCAGATTTTCCTGTCCTATCTCTGTTGTCTAAGTATTCATTCATTTCATTAACTGATTCAAAATCCTTCTCAACAACTTCAGTTTTAGATGCATACCTAACAACAGCAGTGACATACACTAAGAGTACTCTTAATAAAGGTAAAGCCTCGTTATTATGATAAGTATCAAGACAGGACAGCACATCCTCCACTAACTCTTCTGTAAAAGCCATGACATCAATGTTGGCATACTCAAGAGAAACTTGAAGAACTAATGGTGCAGAAGGATACTGGGGTAATCTTTTCAGCCGCATAGAGAGTGGGTACCAAAACTGGGGGACACTCTTTTCAATTAGTTCAGCAACATTTTTATATTTACATGACAGAGCAATTTCCTTTAATGTGTTAGCAGCAGTGTGACCAACCAGCACATTAGCTTCACCTGCTTTTTCCATTACAGAACACAGAACTTTGCTGAGAAACATTACAAAATTAGTGCCCATCATTCGAGCACATACACTTATTAAATTCAGAGTATTGGCAACAAGAACTATATTACTTTTAATTAGTTCAATAGAGACGTTTTTCTGTTTATTCACAGGAACTAAAGAGGTGATTATGTCTTTAGCATCGCCAGTGTTTCCATTAGATTGAGTGAGAACATAAAGTGGTGCATTGAAAATATCCTGACACATGATCACCTCCAACACACTCTGCACCACCTGTTCACCCTCCTCTTGTGGGATGCTGTTTCTGTCCTTCTCTCTGTATTTTCTTTCATCTCTTCCTAAAATTTAATAAATATCATTAGTATTCATATAAACACCTAAGAATAGTCATATTTACATCTGCTTTAATAATACCAGACTATTCAATGATAATTATCATTTCACTATATAAACTAAAAAATCATAACTCCATGTATATACCCTGTCTACGTAACTACCCCAATCCCAGTTAAAGTGACAATATACAGATTATCATCACCACCACCCTTTACAATCATTTTCAATTCTTGCTTGAGTCACTTATGATAATAAACCAAATATCAATTCAAGAGTCCATCTTATTTTTTCTTGTAAGCATTTTTCCAGTCATATCATAGACTAGCAGTAATCAAGAGCAACAAGAGCCATTTTTGTGTAACACATGTACCCCTTCTCTTCAGGTGTACAATACTATTGGTAAAGAGTAAAAAAAATCCAAACTACCATATTTAACATTGTTTTGTTTAATCCTGCACAACAAAACTGCATCAACATGTTAAGGTCCAAAATATGGAGAAAATATAACATTTTATTCTATGACCATTGACCATTTACCTCAAACCCAAGACCTGGTAAAATTTGGTTCCTGCAGTACTGAGCCAGTTACACCTAACAACCTTCCCAAGACATGTCAGACCACTGTATGCAGAACGTCTCCACGTTAAGAATTAAAAACTCGCGAAATTTGAGAAGCTACTATACGACATTTAACCCTTCAATATGTCTTCAAAGAGACCATGAAGCAGAGAAAGTGGTGCTAGTGCTTCCAGGCATAAGCACAAGTCACTATCTATCCAGGAAAAGGGTGAATTTCCATGGTCCGGCACCGGTCAGGTCCCGAGGTTGCCGGACTAGAAAGGTACAACCTGTATATACAGTAATTCTTAACATTCTAAACCTGTAACAGTACTGTAGTAATTCAATAAAACCAACCTTGAATAATGAGGGTGAGCAAAAGAAGAGCTTCCTTTTGGTGATGAGTAGATTGTTGCAGAATATCTAAGCACAGGTCTATCACAGCTACCATGTTGCTGTGAAAACCAATCAGATGACAGGCGGTTCCTATAGCCTCTAATATTCGCAAATCTTGGAAATATCTAAAACCCTTCCCCAATGATGGTTTGATGGTTAACACTTCAAAAGGATCTGAAAAATGCAAATACAAAACTATGAATATTCCAAATACAGTATGTTGTATAGTTTACTGTATACACTCATTACTATACAGGTTGGACCTTGCTAATCCAGGAACTTTGGGACCAGACTGGTTACGGATTAGCAAAAATTCCAAAGCATTGAAGACGAGGTTAAAAAAAGGGCAAAATAATGCATAAAATGTACTATTACTGGTACCAATACAACTTACATCAGCATACATCTAGCCCAGGCTTACTGGACCTCTTGATGACAAAGTGTTAGTGCCATGGGACAAGTTTACTGTACACTGGACCCTCAATTTTTGCCATTCCCTATATGGGAATTCACATATATGTAAGAAACCAAACAAAGAATGTATTTGAAATACTCTGTAACATTTAATGCCATAATATCCTGACAACTGGGGTTAGTTATACAGACTTTTCCCTGTTAAAAAGGCATAATTTTTAGTAACATATTACTGTACAGTAAACCTTCGATAACTCAGCATTTGATAACACAGAATTTCATATAAGTCAGCATGGATATTGTCTCGTAATGTTTTATAGTATAACTCGAGAAATGCCGAGATATATACTACTGCAAAATTATCTGGGAAAATCTCGGCATATCTGGCCACCTGCATTACCTACCATGCCTCTGTGTCACCTACTATGATGCTTCATTCTTTGCCTCCAGTGCTGGTAAGTGTTACTTCTTTACATTTTGTAATTACATGTACATCCACTAAAAAATTATTCGGCACCCTTTCGGCGTGATACAATATGACACGGGTGCCGAATACTTTTTTAGTGGATGTACACATGTATGGATCGATAATTTTTTATTGTTGTATTTTTGTAGGAGGGGGAAAGTGCCTCGATAAGTCGGAATTGGGGATAACTCGGCAAGGCCAGAGCCCCGTATGAGCCGAGTTATTGAGGGTTTACTGTACTCACTTTGTACTTAAATGTACTAAGCTAAAGGAGTTAAATTTTTATCTCTTGTGCAAACTATGAGATGTTTATCCAGAGCCCCCTAAATTTGCGGGGGTTAGGTTCTCAAAATGGCCGCGAATCGCCAAATCCGCGAATAACATTTGCGGACCGGGGGGGTAGGGGGGTCATTTTTACTAGTGTACAAAGAAGTGTATATTCCCTTTATGTGTTTGCCCTTAGGACAATTATTTCTTTTACTTGTATTGCATATTTGTGTGTGTGTGTAGACACACACACACACAAAACACATACAAATAAATAATAATGGGAAAATACCTTCACAAATACTAACCAGAAACAAATTTATCATAAATTTGACAGTCTACCCTCACGGCTGTGCTTTATTAATAAAGTGTGTGTCTACACACACACACACACATTTACAATACAGGTAAAGGAAATTAATGTCCCTAGAACGAATGGCTCCCTGTCCCAGCTACAAAAATGCCAGCAACTTTAAAACTACCCACAGACTTTCTTGGGTACATTCAGGGTGTCATCCGCGAATAATAGAGGACCGCAAAATAAAAACCAGCGAACTTGGGGGGCCCCCTGTACTCAAATTAATCATTATCATGCAAGGATTCCAGCAATGCAAGTTATATTCTGCTAAGTCAAGTCAGTGACATTTTATAAGAGAAAAACTTCAAGCCTAAAAGCACCTTCACTCTCTAAAACCTTTATCGCCTTCTGGCTGGGAGGAGGGGGAGCAGGAGGTGAGGTGTTGACAGCCAAGGGGGGGGGAAGATTACCAAGTGCGTAGTTATCAGTGGATGGCGAAGGGTCAGGGACTCAGGATTATACAATAGAGGGAGTTTAAGTTTTTCGCTTATAAAATGTCACTGATTTAGCAGAATATAACTTGCATTTCTGGAATTCTTGCAAGAAATTTATTAATTTGAAAATGAACATCACATAGTTTGCACTAGGCATAAACAATTTTGTAATTAACTTAGTAGATTTGAGTACAGGTTGTGAAAACATAGTAGATTTGAGTACAGGTTGTGATAACTTAGTAGATTTGAGTACAGGTTGTGATAACATAGTAAATTTGAGTACAGGTTGTGATAATTGTAATGATTTTTCCACAATTTTTATAGCATTACTGTTGACTTTTAGTATTTGTGGAATATATCCTAATTTTCCCCATAAGATTAAGTATTCACTACAGTATATGCGTCCTGAACCATCGAAGCTGCAGGACTTTCGGGTCCCAGATTAACGGGGTCCAACCTGTGCAATACGAACAACAGTGGCAAACTGGACAACTTCTAATTAAATCTAAATTTTACCATATTTAACCTTTCTACACAAAGCAATAATTTGTGATCAAACTCCAATTCTTGTATAATATTCATATACTTTTTTATCTTATACATATAAGTGCTTCCCTCCTATGATGGAAGGTGACTGGGTAAAAGCTCATCACCTGATTTTTAGCATTCAACAATTAGTGGGCTACCCTACTCCTATAACAGGATGCTAGTTCATCAAAGGGTTGTTCCTCCATTGGCAAAGACTTCCAATAATGTATTTACTTAATGGTGAATGTGTAAGGACTAGGTGTGCAAGAGCAAGGCACAGTTCTCCACTCCAGCTGGAACTGAACCTTTGATTGCTAACAAAACAGCCTATCACTCAACAATGGAATCACTTTAAATCTTAATAAGATCAAACATTCCAAAAACTGATTAGATATAATATCAAGTCCTCAAAGTCATATTACTGACCTTGAGCAAGTGTCCTCTCTAACAAGAGGTCAGAGTCTGTTACATCCAAGGTCAGGGCAAAGGAGAAAGACTGCAGTAGGCGGTGAGAGTGACCAGGCCATGCCATTATCTGTGCTAATCTCTCTCCTAATACTTCTAAAGACCCCAGAAGTTTCCGCACAGTTGTTAGAGTCTTAGAATCATCTGAAATATAATTACAATAACAATAACATACCTAGTTGTTAATCCATACTCCCATAAATGAAGTTTGAAATGCAACACTATACAGTATTCAGTGATAGCTCCGTTAGCCAAATTCTTCATCCCCAGAATATTCCGAGTAACGGCAAAAAGTTCTGGAAAATTCTGGATTTGGGAATGATTTCCCAAGAAAATTGAAATTCTGGCTATCAGAGAGTTTCGGTTAAGAGGGATTCAGCTAACAGAGATATTACTGTACAGTAGTTGTATAAACAAGGATATCTCAGGCACTTATAATCCAGTTAAGCCAGTACAACACTGCATAGCTCAAATGTTAGTAAGTAGCTAATGGTGATCCACAATTACAGGGATGGATACCCAACAAGAGCCTGAAACATTTGCTTAAAATTTATTTAGGTTTTTCCAACAACTTCACATAAAAAGTAATTTCTTTCTGCTACCAACTAAGGCCATATACAATACAATTTAACACTAAAAAAATGCCAAAAGTGAAGCTCCTGTTGAGTTATCACAAGTAGGTAGAGGGGATGTAAATATTGTACCAAGGCAAGAAGAAAAGTTACGAGAAACAGACAATTATTATCGTAATCTCCCCCTTACCCGGAATCTCCGATCCCTGGAACCCTCCAATAGACAGAATGGAAATCGGGCAGGAAAACTCTCTATCTGGGTCTGTAAACGAGTTTCCAAGGTTGAAAATCAGGCGCATTTTCCAGAAAAAATTCAGAGAAGGTACTGAGAAAATCTCTCCAAACCTCTCCATTCTGGGCCTGGGAATATATTTTCCGGGAATTTCGAGAGATTTCATCATACTCCAACGTGGGTGGCCTAGCTGCTGGGATCACTTAATTCATATTCTGCTAACATTGTAGAAGATAGGTTGTTCCCTCACTAGCTGCTGTTTTTGTGTACAATTTGTGTTGTGCCGTGCTGTACATTAATTGTATGAGGATACAGTGTTAAAGCAGTGTTGATGTAATAAGTGATTACAGTTATGTATACTGTACTGTACATTCAGTAAGTGAGAAACACTGGAACACCAAACCTTTTGTCTTTATTCAAGACATCTTCAGGTATTGAGACCACTAATCCCCCACCCCACCTCAACTGCAACTGAGATAAGAGTTTAAATATAATGGGTGACCTGACAATGCATCAGGTCAGATCAGTAACATTAGACCCACTAAACCCCACCCCACCTACATCACAAGTGTTAAGTTATAAAAAGTGGGGAAATTCCTCGTAAAAAAAAAAAACACTGGACCCTCGCTTTATGCGCATTTACTATATGCGAATTCACGTTTATGCAGCGGACCCTATTTCTACCCACATTCATTTAGTGGAAAATATTCCCTATTGAGCATTCTGTAGAAGATATGGCAAACTTCATTACAGTATTTTAATGATTTTTCTTCAATTTTTAGAGCATTAATACTCCGGAAATGGTTGTAAAATGTGACTGTGTGTGTGTGTGTGTGTCACAGGACGTAGCTGGAGTGGTGAGTCAGCTACTCCAAACACTCCACACAAACACCCAGGCTCTTCATTATCTTAGTTTACATTTTTATATTATATTTTATAATTTTATACAGTATTATATTATCTTCATTTCTAACCCACATTAGAGTACTGCAATGATTTCTTCACAACTTTTACAGCATTACTGTTGACTTTTAGTAGTTGTGGAACATATCCTAATTTTCCCCATAAGATTAAGTATTCACTAATATGTGGATTCTCATTATGCTGTGTTGTTGCAGAATGCAACCATAGCATAAAGCGAGGGTCAGGTGTATTACATTCAGCAGAGTGGACAGTGTCTGCCTACTCTAGGCTCAAGACAACAGCATCTGCTGGTGAGTACAGTACAGTATATACAGAACAGTAGTAGGACTGTACGTATATGTTATTTTGTTTATTTACAATATATAACACATGTACAGTGGTGTCTGCATAAATAAATACAGCTCCGTAAGAGATGCTTCGTTTAGACTTTGGAAATTTTATCAGGTGCAGAGTGGAAAATTTCACTGTCTTGGCTGTGACACACAGCTCCATTTTTGCCTGTGCCCATATCATATAGATCTTTTTTTAAATACAGGTATATTTATTTAACCAAACATTTAGATAAACTATTCAGGATTATTATGGTAAAAAAAGGTTTCTAACTTAATTAGAAATGATTTTATAGACTCCGATGTCAACATTCCTTATGTTTTTTGATAACAGAATTCAGTACCCATCATAATATTGTGTCAAAATATTTGTTTTAAGGATCTTTCATTGAAACAGTCTAGTAGAAAATTTTTTCTGGATCATTATACAGGTTGTACCTCTCTAGTCCGGCAACCTCAGGACCTGACCGGTGCCGGACCATGGAAATTCACCCTTTTCCTGGATAGATACTGACTTGTGCTTATACTTGGAAGCACTAGCACCACTTTCTCTGCATCATGGTCTCTTTGAAGACATATTGAAGGGTTAAATGTCGTATAGTAGCTTCTCAAATTTCGTGAGATTTTAATTCTTAACGTACTTTATTGGAACACACACACAAAAAAAATTAATAAAAATTTTGACGGCGGAAACTTGAATTTCGACGGGTTTGAACGGCCCGCCAACGTCCATAATCGTGTAAACAGCGTCATTTCTCTTATGTACAAAAGATTCATTATTGTTTATTACTGAATGTCTTTTTTATTGAATTAATGTTTATGTGTGCAAAATGAGCAACACAATTCATTAATAATATGTAGAATATTAAAACACACAAGGAAATGACACAGCATTGTTTTCGTTGATTACAAAACCAGTGACTGACTGGTTCTACATATAAAACTGAAGAAAATAAGACCTTGGTTGTAGCTGTAGTAAAATTAATGTGGTTGTTTTAAGTAATGTTATTTAATGTTAATAAATGGAACAATAGAAGTAGCTAACGATAATGGTAAAGAAAAAGAGAGATCGCATATGTAAGTGAGCATGCGCACACGTGAAAACATATCGTCATTACTTTACATAAGAATATGAAAGCAACACTTATTTAATGCTCATATATATTGAAGGGTTAAATGTTGTACTCTGTACAGACAAGCAGAGAGAGAGAGAGCAGCCGAACTGCCGGATGTAAACAAACCTTAATTTCCCACGGCTTTGTTGTTGTTTTTTTACGGGGATTAGCCCACCCAGGCATAGGTCACTGACCCACATTGGAGCCTGATGGGCAAAAATTTAATACTCCTGTAATAATAATAATAATAATTCAGATAAAAAAAGAAAAAGAAAAAAAAAAAGTTGCCTATCTACCTATTGGACAAACTAAAATCGTTCTGGACCACGGGAGTTTCTGGACCACAGAATGCCGGACTAGAGAGGTACAACCTGTAGTATCAAATTCAACTCTCTAAAAAATTTAATGATATGAATAAAAATCTATACACATTTTCGCTAGCCATAAACATTTTCGCTCATGCCCGCAGTCTAAATGTAATGGGAGAGTGTTTGTCCGTGCGCGATGAGATGAAGAGTTGCGTAGTTTAGAGTCAAGATGAGATGTGTAGATTAGATCCTCTTAGACTCAAAATTTTCCCAAGCAGTCAGAAACATTCCAAAGATGTGCAATAGTGTCTGTCAGCATGAGATGCTTAGTTTAGACTCTCAGAAAGTTTTCTCATTACCCGGAAAATTTTCGGGGGTACGGGATTTTTTCCTGCTTTGAGGGATTCGTCTCGTTTACCGGAAATCTCTCGTCCCCGAAAAAGCTCTGCACCAACTGTTCCAGCTAACAGGGATATCACTGTACAGTACACTGTACCTTGTTAATTCTGATTGTTATAATTCAGATTTTGTCTTAATTCATATGCTTTTCAAAAATAAATTCAAAATGAATCTGAAATAACCAAGCGGTTCTGAAAAGTTGCCTAGACTGCGACATAAAATATTCTATTTATAATTACTGTACAAATATAAATACATTTTAAATATACAAACAGTAATGATAAAGTAAATAATACATAAATAAATTAATGTATCACTTACATTGCAAGGTGAGCTGATAATATGTAGATAATATTCCAAAAATGTAATGGTTACACAGGTACACTTAAATGATGTAAAAACCCACAATGGAGAAATAAATTATGAAATCTTGAAGCTGGTATACTAAGACCCTCTTCAGACACCTAACAGAACAAAGCAAGATAGAAAGACATAGAACAAAGGAATCAGGTCACATGACCTGTCTCCTGAGTTGAGGTAGGGTGGGGATTAGGGACTTGTTGCAGCCAAGGCATGCTAACTGAGTATGATTGGAATAATGAGGAACAAATTGAACAGAAAATGAATGGATAACTGAACACAAAAATTTGGAAATTGTTGAATAATGTCAAAATATTCCAGACTCAGTTAATTCAGATTTTTTGAGTGACCCAGAGCCCTTAGTTTGTCGAATTATCAAGGTTTGGTGCACACATGACAAAGCTCTATTAGAGATAGGTTTGTCCAGTACATCATATACTACATGAAATATGATAAAATATGATTAGTTGTGCACATTATACAGTTAATCTTTAGATATTAAGTTAAATGAAAATATTATTAACCTTGTTGCCGACAGATTGTAGGTAACTGCGTAGAAAGGGCATAAACACGTTCTTCAAGTAACTCGAGCAAGACTTGTTTAGTCTGGGTGTGTTCTCCCTTAAATTCAAGAGCTTGAGTAACTGTCAACATAGCATCCTGTGCTGCTGTTCCCACATCTACCATATCATCACTGCGTAGTCCCACTATCACTTCAACTGCCATAACTATAGCTTCTGCCAGTGACCTGTAATAGGGAAGATTTAGTTTTAGTTATCAATCATCAAAGAGAGGTAAGTCTGTTTATTATAAGCAAGACCTTAGAGCCAGCCAGGTGAGGGTGCTGCGGGAGGATGGTTAGCCAGGTGAGGGTGCTGCGGGAGGATGGTTTTGAAGAATCAAAGTGATGCAAAGTTAAATTAAAGGGGAGAGACTTACTTATTGTCGGGTGAATCTACAGATCCCCAAACTGTAACTTATCAAACCAAAGGAACTTAAGAACCAAAATAAACAAGGCAATGGTGCTCAACCCTTCGCACCTCTTTGTCAAGGGGATCTTTAACTATGGCGACATCGATTGGAAAAATGAAACCACAGCAAAATACTTAAATAACCCCGCTACTCATTTTGTAGAAATTCTGAGACAAGTTTCTGTTCCAACATGTTAAACGACCTAACTCATTACAGAGGGGAGCAAACACCCAAGCCACTGGACCTCATCATAATTAACGAGTAAGATACGTATGGTGGCCAAGCAGGAACACCTAGCCCCCGTTGGCACCAGTCACCACGTAACGCTGTCCTTCAGATTTAACTGTTACTTGGTTCATAAGAAAACCAGGCCAAGGTTAAAATATTACAAGGTAATTATGACGGAATGAGGGAGGAGGGGTAGTAGCTGGCCTGACTCACTAAGGTGTAAGAACGCAGACACTACGCTGAACATCATAACCAGTGAAATTGGCCCATTTGATCGATAAATATATACTCAAGACCAAACCCAGAGCCTACAGGAATACAAGGAGACCGTTACACATGAACCATGTGGTGGTCGACAAAGTTAAGAAAAAATTCAGAAATTCGAGATGTGGGTTTGGAAAAACAATGAGCAGGACAGGAGGATGTATGCTAGATCCAGGAACCAAGCAAAGTCACAGTGTAGAAGGCCTGAGAAAGAGTTCCAGAGGCAGATTGCAAGCGAGGTCAAGTCAAACCCAAAGGCACTTTACTGCTACGCAAAGTTGAAATTAAAAACCCAAGTAGACGTATTGGACCTGACACTTGAAGATGGTAATTATGCAGATTCTGACCAGGAGAAGGCGGAGGTGTTGAACAGTTTCTTGTCAGTGCCTGACGTTATACACTCCTCCACACAAATGTTTGCAGATGATGCCAAGTTATTTAGGGAAATTAAGAACCAAACAGTCTGTGAAGAGCTGCAAAAAGATCACTGTGAGCTTCAAGGATGGTAAAGGAATAGCTGCTAGATTCAATGTCACAAAGTGTAAGAGGATGCACCTGGGATGTAAGGAGGCGTGTCATATGTCTCAACGAGATGAAGAAACCGCACTAATAGAGACCAAACGTGAAAAGGACCTGGGTGTGTTTGTTGACAATGAACTGAAGTTCTCGGGCCACTGTGAGAAGAATGTGAATCAAGTAACTAAATTATTAGGTCTTAAAGGGAAGGTCGTTCAGATATCTAGACAGTTCATCCCTCGTTAACGATCTTCAAGCGTGTGGTGCTTCCATGTCTGGAGTACTGTCACCCCGTCTGGTCCCCGAGATATGCTAGGGACTGTCAGTTGATTGAAAATGACCAAAGGAGGGCCACCAGACTGGTACCTGCACTTCTGCACCTCAGCTACCCTGAGAGATTAGAGCACCTGCAACTGCCTAGCTTATACTACAGACAGGCAAGGGGGGGGGGGATCTAATTGAGGTGTATAAACATCTCAAAGGGCACTACTCAGTCGAGTGTCCATACCTGGAGTTGGCGGATGCCCGCCCCACAGGGGGTCACAGCTCAAGGTAAGGGCGAACTTTTTCGGAGTGAGAATTGTGAACTCTTGGAACAACCTGTCAGTGTGTTGTGACGGCACCAATTGTGAGCTATTTCAAGACCAGACTTGACCAGCACTGGAGCAGATTCAGATACATTCAAGAGCCAGTGCAAGCCCAGTACCTGCCAACAGTGGGTAATAGAGACTTGACTGATCTCCCAAGCAGCTAGTGCACTGATCAGTGGCAAAGAGTATAAAAGTAAAAAAATAAAGGTATATCTGTCTTTACTTCTATTCCCATCTATCTGAGGTAGATCAGATATATAGAGGTTGTAATAGGGGGAGGATATCAGACTGTATAAGAGTGGATTTTGGGTGGATGTGATTGGGAAGAGAGGTGGATCAGGCTGTGATGGGAGGCAGTGAGGGGTGATATTATAAGGTAGGGTTAGGTAAGGGAGGAAAGGGAGGCCGTAGCCAGAGTAAACTCTCTGAATGTGAATACCTGTACTGTACTTAGGTGTGCTAGAAAATTTACATAAATCATTTTGTATAAAGCACTCACCCATATTACAGTGAAGTCTTTCATATGACAGACAATACACTACTTACCTAGAACACTTGCAAATTAGTTGCTGTGCCCAATGCACAAGACTAAGTCGTACCCTCCAGTGAGTGTGGATTACAAGCTTTGCCAGTGACTGTACCAATAGCATCAACTTGCCTGATGTCTTGTGTATCCACTCACTTGTAATCTCAACATTTTGTAATTTTGAGGATGAGACCTGTAAACATTACAAATTATCTTATATAATACTAAAAAAAGGCAAGTGAAAGAAATGGTAAAATGGTGCTTGGATTTTATGATTAATATCTCCATTAGTCGGAAACCCTCAAACCCGGAACTCTCAAATAGCCAGAATTGAAATTTGCTAAGAATTTTTCCGGAAAATTCTCTGAGTTCCGGATTTAAGAACAAATTCCAAGATTGAAAATCAGGTGCATTTTCTGAAAATTCCAAGAAAAATTCTGTAAAATCTCAACACATTTTTATATCTGAGTCTGGGAATAAATTTTCAGGGCATTCCAAGACATTGTATCATCCTCCAACCCATCCCCACATGCCAGGCATATGGGGCTGGGTGGTCCAGCTGCTTGGATCCAAGGATGTGATTGAGTCCTGAAAAAAAAATATAAATTTAAAAAATTTTTAAGCTGGGGGTTCTGGGGAAACACCTACCCAGGAAGTTTTTACCATACAGGGGGCCCCCAAGTTTGCGGATTTTTATTTCTCGGTCCTCTATTATTCGCGGATGACACCCTGGATGTACCCAAGAATGTCTGTGTATAGTTTTAAAATTGCCAGCAGTTTTGCAGCCATGGCAAGGAGCCATTCATTCTAGACAATAATTTCCTTTACCTGTACATCCACTTCTCATTTTATGCGGGGGTTACGTTCTTGAAAATCACCGCATAATTCAAAACGCATAAATAAAACATAATTTTCCCATAAGAATGCATGTAAATGGTACAGGTTACGGGAAAATCATATAACTGTCACAATAAATACTTTTTACCTTACTCATTAATAAAAAAAGTAAATGATGGAAAACAATAGGAAATACATCTTAAATAACACTTACATTGATCAGCCCTCCCAGCTTTGAGTAAGATACAGTATTACCCAGCTTTACGCGTTTGTTTTTTACGCGTTTCCACATTTACGGGGTACCCTGCCAGACCCGGAATGCTCACTTTACGCGGTGCATGTACTCTTTTACGCGGTGAGCGGTGCGGGCAGGGTGCGCACAAGGTCGCCCAGCCATCAAAACATTACCGAGTTCTTCACCCGCCACCCACCACAGCCGGCCCAAGTCAGTGATAGTGAGGATATGGACTTATATGGACTTTGAGGGGTTTGACAAAGAGGCCCTGCAAGCCTCTGTGGTGGATAGTGATACAATTGATACAAGTGATACAGGTGAGGGCCAATAATCTGCCCTCTGCCTCAGAACCAACCCCCCATCCCCGTGTGCCCAGCCATCTTTTCTACTAATGTAAGTGTTAAAAAACCTAATATTATTGATATTTCTATTAATTATTAATTGTGTGTGCACACCATCATAAAATTAAGAAGTTATTTTTACTACAACATAGGTATTGTGTCTGAAAAAGTGGAGTTTGGGGGTCGGCCCGGTCTCTATTTCAATTAATCCCATATGTTCTGTTGTTCACTTTACACGTTTCCCGCTTTACGCGGGCCTCCGTAGGTTCAATTGACCACGTAAAGCAAGGTTTCACTGTATGTCAGGAAGGTCTCCTCTACATATCCTCAAAGTTTCAGTTTATTATTCTAAATGTCTAGGTTCTTGTTCAAAATGAGCTAATTGCACTGGACTTAATATTTAAGGAAAGTTATCCAACGTGTCACTGGGCAAATCAACCTCCCCCCCCCCCCAGTACTGCACCACCCATCTGTCATACAGAGAATGGAGTCACTTGGTCAACTCTCACACTTTGTTTTTATGTTGCAGATGACAATTCCTTGTGTGAGAGCATACTACAGTTCATAGTTCAATACTCTTGTACTAATTTGTTTTTAATCTGATATGCTGCAACCTGTGTTGTGAAGTTATTTTACTGGTAGCACATTGATGTCAGTTTAAATTAGAATATAGCAAGCAACTTCCAACCCAAACAGGGCAAATCTATACATTAGGTTCTCCTTTCAATACTGGCCCCACAAAAAGTAATTTATTACCATTCTAAACTGATTCTAATGGTAACATCAAATATCCCCAAAGTTCAGAAAATGCAAGGTCTACACTGAACATAGCATAAAGACTAAATATCACTACAGGACAAATTACTACACCTCTTCCTCTGGTTCTGGGAGCACAAACTTGTTGTCTTTTGACGGCAGTTCTCTTTTCTTTCCTTTTTCCTGATCTTGACCAAACAGTTGTTTTCGAAGCTGGCTGACAGCCTCACTTTCCCCCAACCTTGGTGTGTGCTCCTCCAAAAACTTGTCTCTCATCACCAACATGACAAAGTAGCTCCAGGCATCAATAGCAACCTGTCGTATTACATAAAAAGAAATGTACAGAAAAGGAGTTACAAACAAAACATTTTACATGGTATAATTTTCATTCAACTTGTTTATATATCTCGTGCTTCATTCCTTCAAAGATCTCTAGATAAGAGGTTATCCATGACACAAACAATATCCTATCTAAACATAGTACTGTATCTATATTATTCCATTTCTCACTCCCTAATAATATATTTCCCTTCTCTACTTGTCCACTTTCCACTTCAAGAATATTGGTTATCTTCCCATCATTCTCGCTCATTGTACCTCACTCCAGCACACTCTCTCTGAACTCCTATCATCCATTATCCTTTAAACATGTCCAACCCACATCTCTGACTCCAGATCAATATCTGGGCTTTCTTAGCCACCCTACATTTCCTATACGAGTACACATCTAAATTTGCATAATGCCTGGATACTTGCTACAGGTTGACAATCCCTTATCCGAAATCCTTGGGGCCAGAGGCATTTCGGATTTCGGAATTTTTCGGTTTTCAGAATGGTTAGGGTTTTTTTTTTTATATATATATATATATGTAAGCCCACCCGGGCATAGATCACTGACCCACATCGGGGCCTGGGGGGGGACAGGGCAAAAATATTATTATTATAATAATAATAATTCTGTACGTAATAATAATTCATAGGTCTAGGTCGCATTTCTCACTTTTGATCTTTTTTTCATTCTTGTATTTCTTTATTATTATTATTATTATTTTATTACAGTATTATTGTTATTATTATTATTAATTTTATTATTGTATATTATTATTACTATTATTATTATTGTTATCATTACAGATATTACTTTATTTTGGTGTATAGTACAGTATTTTAATAAAAAATTTTATGTACTCTGAATTATTATTATTATAATTATTATTACTTTTACATTTTCGCCCACCAGGCCCCGATGTGAGTCAGTGATTTATGCCCGGGTGGGCTAATCCTTGTTTAAAAAAAAAGCCCCACAAAAAACTTTCGGTTTTTAGAGCTTTTCGGTTTTCGGAATTTCGGATAAAGGGTTGTCAACCTGTAATACCAACCAACGCATCCCTTAAGTGCCTCAACTCCATAATTCACTTCTGCAGGTCAGTCTTGGGATGCTTTTACTAAATCTGTATAATTGGTTCCACATTTTCTTTTCAAAATTCTCGTGAAGAATCTTACCACCGTTTCTGAATCCTGTACCTTACTCTGAATACAAAATTGTGTTATAGCAAAATGATTTCTGTCTCCTACAGAGATACATATACAGTAGGACCTCATATATCCAAAATTCTAATAAACAAACACTGCCACACTCCAGAAAAATCAGGACTCTTCTCCTTCATGTAATACTTCATACACCATTTGAAAGCAGTGCTGTATTTCAGGAGCAGCCACTCAAAACAGTGGCACTCTGGTCAACAGACAATAGCTCACACATATATAATAGCAACAAGTTCACAAGGTAGCACATAGATACATTCATTGTTTGTTTCCTAACAACTTTCTGAAAATTACACTAGCTAACCCTAAGTGTTCTTCTATACCTGTTATGGATGCTGGTGGCTGTGTTTGTATTAGCAGCAGTAAAAGATTACTACAGTACTTGCCTACACTGATGGTCTGTAGCATCAATGTACAGTACTGTGCACAGGGTTCTTACGTTTTAAATAAAATAATTTATATCACATTATTTAAATCATCTAAATCATAGTGAAAAATAAAAATTGGATTAAAATTTATATTTTACCAATAACTTGAATTTATGGGTTTTTTCTAGATATTCTTTGTGGTAGTATACGTTATACCAATACTATACATTATTTGTTTCACATATACGTCATCTGTATCATACACTGTTTTATATTAAGTCTGTGTGTATCCGAATATGATGCATTAACAGTGTTAAAAACATCTAATACTCAAGTAAAAATAACTATAATAAGTAATAAAAGTGCCCTACAAGTGTTAAGTTTCTACCACCTCAAAATACATCAATCACCTCTCACACAATTGCTCGCTCTGCCATTGTTATATCTAAGTAACCACAGAATTTGCAGAAAAGTCATCTCAATGTGCTAATGTGTCTTACGAATAAAATATATAAATAAACAAAAAGGGCTGCAGAAGACTGTATTTGGAGAAACTTATGCCTATTGCTGTGGTATTGGATTATGTCCAGAGAGAAAATGCCCTAATATGTGGTGTTGTAGAAATCTGGTTAAAATTGCTGATATCAAAGATCATTTGACAGATAGGAAGGATATGGAGAATTCTGAAAAGAGGATCAGTGTAGCATTGACACCTGCCCATTTTCTAGCTAATGTCTGAAGCCTGAGCAAAGAGGCATTGCAGCAAAGTATATGTGTGAGTGTCTGCCAGATTTTCTTCCCATATCAATGTCTTTCTGCGGAAGACATACAGCGTTTAAAGATCTTTATATTGGTAAAGATGTTGTTCAATCTCTCACTTTTTGCTTGGTGGCAGCATTTTCCCCATGATTTACCAAACAATGTAATGAATGTTCGTAGATAATTATTTACAGCTGTTGCATCATCAGCAGGGGAAAAGAAAAGGCTTCAAAACTTGTCACTATACATAAACATTTCAACAAAATTTTCAAATTAAACACAGTTGTTTTAGTTAAACAAAGTGAGAATGGTACTAAGTATTGTATTCTGCTTAATTATGAGAGTAAGAGAAAATTATCATCCAATCTATTATCCCAAAATCAATACATACAATTCTTAATATCTTTCAAATTTTGTTTCTCATTCAAATGATACAAAAGAAAAGAAAATTTTATATGCACAATAAATCACTTCCATGGAATATTAATGTTTATAAGGCATATTCTTTGTTCATCTTACACACAAGTTCATTATTTATTCATACAAATTTGGTTCCAGACAATTTTGATTAGATTTTCTTCAAGCTCCCATGTCTTTGATTAACTGATATATCAATACCGTCGGCTGTAATCAAGTGTTATAATTTATCAGTTTTATCCCAAGTTACATGGATACCTCTGTCTTAAAAATATATACCCTGTACCAAAATTTTCTTTCATTTAACTATCAATAAGCCTTAGATGGAGACAATATCATAATGTCATATACTGTACCAGTAAATGATGAAAAAAAAATTAAATAAAGAAGTGATTTAAATAAAATAAATTCTTTGACTTAACTTAATCCAGAAGACACTTAAGGTGCTTGCATCACATTTTTGTAATCTTCACATTAGACCAGCTCCTATACATAAAGACAGCACTAATATACCAGCTGATCAAAGGTGAGACCTGTGTGAGCCTATGCTGCCATGTCATTGTATATGCACAATGCAACCTAATCAGGCCATAGGCTCCATCAACCTTTAGTTACCAGTTCCACAGCACCCCTATGGGATGACAGGATACAAGTACTACAGTAGTTCAATCCCTGTAAACAGATTCAAGAATTTACATAAAAGAATGAAAGCTGTAGTTTATTCTGCATTCCACTGCTTTGTAATACTGTAGTTAATTTCTATTGATATTATTAATACTTACTGCAGTAACCTTGTGACCCTGCTTTTCATCAGCAGTAGCAACCTTAGTTAAAGCCAAGACAATGCCAGGTAGGAAATTGGCAAAAGTATAACTTAGGAGGTTCTGATCTTGGCTGCTGAGTGTGTGAAATGTCTTCTGCTGGCCCAGAGCTGACAAAGTTTCCATAGCTTGTATTCTGGCAAAACAGAGAAAAACTAATTTCAGTGAGAAAACATATTGTGTGGCATAAATGATCAGTATTTAATATCTGAGTGATTTAGTGACACTGTGCATCATCTAGGTTTCAAAGATCATCATCCAGAAGACTAAAAAATAACTAAATAGATTTAAAGGAAAATTATTCACATTATGCTCCATTCTGTCTTCCTAAGCCAACGAGCGTCAAATTTTGTTAGGAACACCTTTACGAAAATTAGATTCACAACTTAGACAATTTAAATATTACATTAATTCTTAACAAACCTTTACACAGTGCTTTATAACAATAAGATACTGAACTGTAAGTGGGATGACTTACTTCAAACTGCGATTCTTTTCCTCTTGTGCAAGTTTGAGAGTGATGTAGACAGCATGACCAAGCTGTGGCCTGAAGGTGTCTCCATACACCTTTTGTCTGACAGAATCTCCACTGTTTTGGATGAGTAGAGACACTGCTGCCAAGGAGGTCTTCTTACACTCTTCACTTATACTGTCCACTACACAAAGAGAAACATTCAAAGCTATAACATTAAAATTTAACTCTATACAGACTTGGGCCATAATTAACCAGTAACACCAAACCCACATGACAGAACCCACCTTGTTATGGTTTAATGAAAAAGCAAAAGATGAGGTATGTTGGGTCTAGTTTATCCAGATTCATTATTTTTGAAGTTTGCTTTAACACATGTTTATAGTACAGTAGCAAATCCATTTTAGAGTGGGTACGCTAGTAGTGGAGCCAATGCTATTTGTAAAGTACCCAAAACAATTACAATCGACAAGAACTACAGTACTAATTTAGGTAGCACATTATGAATTAAGTGGCATTTGTAAAAATGAAAACTCCGTTAGAGAAATGAGGAAGAGGAACACCGCACTTCCATTATGTACATCACAGTATGTATATGCCAGATAAAATACTTGCTAGTCACACCAATGGTGTAGATAAACGAATTAAATGGAACTTGCATAGAACATGGGCGGCATGATATTGATTATGGTGTGCTTTGACCAGGACTGAAAGGAGATGTTGGATTGGATTTCTCTGTTGCACTATCCACAAACACATTGGTAAAACCTGTAGGTTAGTGTCCACAAAAATATTCATTGCAGTTACTTAATCAGAGGCATTTATATGTTAAAATAACAGCCTAAATACATCCCACAATATTGAATTAGTTTTTTATTCCTCTTATGGATGTCAGCATGGGTCCCCAAAATACGATGAAGAGATGGGGCTTTATTCCTGATGCTTCATTACAAGACTTTTTCAAAAGAATGAACTCACAATTAGGAGTACAATAAAGCCTCCGATAACGACGGTTCTACTAACGAAGATTCATATCTAAGACCCTGGTTAATTTAGGACCCAATTCAATTTACGCCATTACTTTCTTCGTATTTACAACAAAATAAAACAAATATATTACATTTTCGTATAATAACTAAATCGATATTAAAAAAAAAAAACACCCCTAGCACACAGGAAAAGGAGAAAAACTTTCTCAGGTTCCTTACAGCATTTTTGCATCCCTATTCAACATGAGCAAGAGAGCAAGTGATGGTAGTGTTGTTTCAAAAGCTAATAGAAAGTGTATAATCTTAGCCGAGAAACAAGAAGTGTTAAAACGATATGAAAAAGGTGAAAGGTCTGTGGATATTATATGGAGCAAGCAATGACCATATTTTCTCAAGTGGATCCATTAACAGAACAAAGCATTAAAATTTAAATAAATGCAAATGACCTCTACATAAAGATGTATAATGCGAAAAGAAAGCAGCTGTGCAAGGTTCTTTCGACAGCTTTATTATTCAAAGGCCTAAACCATCAACTTCAGCTACACCATCAAATTCAGCATCCTAAGCAGCTTCAACAACAACTTCAGGTTCAGTAACAGTTTCAGCAACAGCTTTATGGAAAGCTACAGCTTCAGCCAGAGTTGAACCTGATGACTTCATCATCTGAGTAAAAACTCGCACATCATCATTGGCTGTCCTTATGTTTTAGACTTTACCACTTTTGGTGATTAGAATTTTTGTTTTACATTCGCAAGTATTATTTAAAACATATATGAACAGTAAATAAGTGTTGCTTTCATATTCATATGTAGAGAAATGACGATATGTTTTCACATGTACGCACTTACTGTTCATATGTTGGCGTTCCCAATCGTCTCGCTTTATTTCTTTACCATTAGTGGTTAGCTACTTCTAGTGTACCATTTATTAACATTAAATAACATTACTTAAAACATACATACAGGTATTCAATTTTTTTTACATTAAGTTCACTACAGCTACAACCAGGGTCTCATTTTCTTCAGTTTCTTATGTAAAACCATCGTCACTCACTAAAACAATGCCGTCTTGTCTCCTCGTGTTAGTTTTAATATTCTACGTATTATTAATGAATTGCATAGTTCATTTCACATACCGGTACATAAACATTAATTCAATCAAATACATACTCAGTAATAAGGTAGTATGTAGCAGGCAGCTATCAAACAGGGAGGTACTACCGCCTGGGAAGATATTGAAAGCATAATGTGTTGTCTAATGGTAGACCCTGCTGCCATATGGCATCACGAATATTGTGACCAAGTCCCAGGTTGCTGATCTGTCTTTCTGCCTCATTTACACACAATTATCATTATTAGTGTCATTATTATTATTATTATTATTATTATTATTATTTTATTTTACTTTTAATTATACATTTTATTTACTATGAATTACTATTATTATTAAATTTTCGCCCCTCAGGCCCCGATGTGGGTCAGTGACCTGTGCCCGGGTGGGCTAATCCCCATAAAAAAAAAATTTAAAATAAATAAATAAATAAATAAATAAACAATAACATAAATAAAACAGACATATTTTTTACATTAATTTTACTACAACAACAACCAGGTCTTATTTTCTTCAGTTTCAGGTGGATAACTGACATTATGGGCGTAAACACTGACAAAATGCCGTCTCTTATCCTCGTGTGTTTTAATATTCTATGTATTACTAATGAATTGTATTGTTCATTTTGCATATGTAAAGATTAATTCAATCAAATACATATTCAGTAATAAACAATAATGAATCTTTTGTACATACAGTCGACCCTTCACATACGTGGGTTTAGCATACACGGATTCGCATTTGGTTACTTTGGGCTTGCTATGATGACGCAAGAGATCTGCCCTGGCAACTTTACCGACACTCACAGCTGGTGGTGCGTTGGTGCGTTGTTTCCATTGTTTACTGGTAGTTACTGGTAAATATTTTTCAACCTAACGAAACTATTACCCGTTTAGAGGTCGACCCCCAATTTTTTGCCAAATAATTTGGTCTTAAAAACTCGAACTACACACAGGTATATACGGTAAATAAGGACATGGGGGGCCAGGGGTTTTCTGGGGGGGAGGGGGGGGGGCGGCAATAGTACACAGATTTTTAACATTCACGGGTATCTCTGTTACCTAACCCCCGCGTATGTTAAGGGCCGACTGTATTCTTAAAAAGAGAAATGACGCGATATCCTTAAATGCGCACGTACTGTATATGTTGGCGTTCCCAATCCATCTCACTTTTCTTTCTTTTTTTACCATTAGTGGTTAGCTACTTCTATTGTTCCATTTATAAACATTAAATAATATTACTTAAAACAAATATATTAATTTTTTTACATTAATTTACTACAGCTATAACCAGGGTTTTATTTTCTTCATTTTCTCGTGAAGAACTATCGTCCCGGACTCCCGGCTGTAAACACTAACGAAAACAATGGCATCCCATCTCCTCTTGTGTGACCACATTATTATTCATTTATATTGTACTGTATAAGGTGTATTCAGAAACATTATTTAAAGAATATAGTTTGCAATTTTCATTAATTGTACTGTTTTGGGGAGAAAGAGGGTAAAAAGTCACACAAAAGATATGGAAAGGTCACACTTGGAAACGCATTTCATTATTATTGTTTTATTTTAATGGTAATTAATGATTCACGATCAGATGATTCACCTCACACTGCAATATTGGAGGACACATTACCGTCGTTATTCGAGGCTTTACTGTACTGTTATTTATACAAAAAAGTTAGGTCTGTAGTAGTGGGCAGAGCTATATCACGTCCCTCCAATGGTCAGTTGATGTCAATGGTGATTCTCTTCTCTGCCAATTATGTGCCGCTATCTGAGCTGCGGTGAGCGACCAGGTCACCCAGCCTGCTTTAGCGTTGATGTTGGGTTGTAGTGTGGCGTTGATGTTGGGTTGTAGTGTGATGTAGGCTGCTTCCAAAGCTTTTCTGGTTCTTTTATTCATGAGCAAGACCTGGACAACATCCCATCTGGGCAGATGTCCCGTTGTGTCTACGTGATTGACAATGGCACTGGCCATTCTGTGTTGTCTAAAGTCCTCTCGGTAATTTTAGTCTCGTCTGTAAACCTCTGCCTGTCTCTCCATAGTGTGACCCATCACAGGAGCCACAGGGTACACTGTATACAACACTATCAGTGTTGGTCTGCTCTCTTCTTCTTATTCTGATTACAAGTATGTCTCCAATCTTGGTTCCTAATGTGATAGCTGTCTTGAAGGTGGAATGCTGAAGGCACTGTAGTAACATAGGTGGAGTCTGGTATCACTGTGTATCTGTGCTTTGGGTTATGTCCTTCTTGTGTTGTGTTAAGTCCTCTGTTGATGATGAGTCTGCTTTTTTCTATAGTTGTATCAGTAGTCCTCTTGGGTATCCCAGCTTTGTGAAAGCTTCCATTTGGCCACAATGAACAATGTTCATTGGTCCCAAGAACATGTCAGGTAAGGAAAAGGTTCACATCCTTGCTTTGTTGGATGAAAAAGTTCCTCTGGGGGAAATTCAAAAGAAGTACAGTATAGCAACTTTTTTTTAATGGGATTTGCTCACCAGGGCACAGGTCAGTGACCCACATCAGGGCTTGGGGGCAAAAATATAATGCAGTAATATTTCTGTTAGCCGGAATCCCTCAAACCCGGAACTCTCCGATGGCCGGAATTGAAATTTTCTCGGAAAATCGTTGCCAAAGCCGTAATTTTCCGGAAAATTACGGCTTTGGGAACGATTTTCCAAGGGGCACATTTTCCGGAAAATTCTGAGAACATTTTCCCAATACCCAGAAAATTCCAAGGGTGGGGGAGTTTTTTTCCGGGTTTGAGAAATGAAAATCAGGAGCATTTTCTGGAAATCCCAAGAAAATTTTTCCGTTACCCAGAAAATTCCGGGGATGGGGGATATTTTTCTGGGTTCGAGAGATTATGTAATGGGCAATTTCTGGAACTTCCGAGAAAATTTTTCCGTTACCCAGAAAATTCCGGGGATGCAAGATTTTTTTCGGCTTTGAGAGAGACGTCTCATTACCTGGAAATCTCTCATTCCTGGAAGTGCACAGCACCAATTGTTCCGGCTAACGGAGATATCACTATAATAATAATAATAATAATAATAATAATAATAATAATAATAATAATACAGTGAACCCTCGAAGATCCCAACTAAATGGGGGGACCACCTGTCCGGAAAAGTCGATTGTCCAAATCTTACGGCAAATGTACGAAATGTATAAAAACGATAAATAATTATTTAAAAAACACCAAAAATACAGTACCTGTACATATTATCCTCACCATTGGGGTTAGTTATACTGACTTTTTCCTTTGAAAAAGACATAAATTTGAGCAACATTACTGTACTCATTTGTACAGGTCACTGGCCCACATCGGGGCCTGGGGGGCAAAAATGTAATACCTGTAGTAGTAGTAGTAGTAGTAGTAGTAGTAGTAGTAGTAATAATAATAATAATAATAATAATAATAATAATAATAATAATAATAATAATAATAATAATAATAATAATAATAATAATATTAATAGTAAAGAACCATAAAGAAACATACAAAATTTTATAAAAGATCAATAATGAAAAACATTACAGGTGCTCCTCTACTTACGAACGAATTACGTTCCTGAGGCTTGTTTGTAAGTCCAATGGTTTATAAGTCCAACTTTACTCTTGTAGATACCAAACATATTGTAAAAAATTAAAAGATTGTGGATATTTAGTACAGCTATACCCTTAATACAGCCTTAAAACCTGGCTCACTCTTCTCCTCTTAGGTAAGGTTTGTTCTATCTGGAATTTTCTTTAAAATAATCCAGTCTCATCCACATTAAACACCTGTTCTGGCAGGTAACCCCCCTCAGTGATGATGTTTGTATCTCTGAAAGTTTGTAAGTTGAATGTTCTTAAGTAGAGGAGTACCTGTATATGTACAGTATGTTGTGTTGTCAATGGTAAGAGAAACAATTGATACCCTGCAATTGTGTGTAAATGAGACAAAAAGTCAGATCAGCAACCTGGGACTTGGTCAAAATTTTTGTGATGCCATATGGCAGTAGTACCTCCCTATTTGGTAGCTGCCTACTACCTGCTGCCTGAGATGGTGGCCGGTATAATGAAAAAGTAAGTAAATTAAAAGGGAGGCTGGAAATGGTTTTGTTTGAGAGATGTATAAAGTTTGCCTCGTGGTTATTTGTGCCTCACTGAGTTATGAAAAAGGAACTCAACTTCTATGTTCAATGCAGTCACAATTTTTGGGATACTTGAGTAAGTCTGGGCATTATAACATTATGATAAACTTTTGTGGAGGGTAGTGTTATCATCAAACCAATGCATTTTGTTAAAGAGAATGGATCTATCATTCATATGGAATATGAAGAGAGTAGGGATAAGAAAGGAGCCTTGAGGAACTCTAGCAATGATGAGAATGTAGTCTAATTGTAAACTATCCACAAGTGTAGATATCTGGGGGATGGAGAGAAAAGAGGAGATTCTAGATTAAATCAGGGAGTTCAAAAGATGGAAGTTTGACAATGTAAATTTGATGTCAGAGCTTGTCAAAACTTTGTCATGCGCGCAGTCAAGGTTATGAGTAAGAAGAGTGACAGAATTCTGAAACGAGTGACTGACTGAGTTAATGACGGAATACTGAAGTGGCACAGCAATGTTAAGCTAATGTATACAAGGAGCGACTATTATATTAATGTATTTGAGTGAAGAGTAAAATTGTGTACATATAAGGCAAAACAGTTGGTTAATGGACAAAGTGATGAAAAAGTGTTTGAATGTTTTGCTCGATAAGATCTGAAATAAGAAAACAGCACTTTTAAATCATTACCTTTTTGGGGATTTGCTTTATCAGTGAGAATATGAAAGAGTTGTGTGAAAAGTTCTTGGAAGAATGTAAACTCCTCGACAATGGAGCGGCCAAGAACAACGTGCACAACTCCAACCATTTCTTCTTGTAGTGCCCAGGAACTGAAGCAAAAATACAAAAGATGTCATACATACAATACTGTTATACGTTTAAGATTTTAGTTGAGAGATTTCTTCTCCCTAAATATCTTTTAGTCCAGCTACAGTATCACAGAGAATGAACACAACAACTACAGAGTTAAGAAGGATTCAAGGAAAGAAGAAGTTTGAATTACATTTTAGTTCACTGGAAGCTGTGTAGTAGTACCATAATGATTTAATTCTCTACAAGACGTTTCCAATAAGATATCCTTAAACAAAATATTTTGGTATGATATAATGATGGGAATTCCATTCTTTTATATATAAAATTTAAGAAATGTTGATACAGTCAATAAAATCAGTTCTAATTTAGTTAGACACACCATTTTTTTACCCAAATAAACCTGAATACTTTATCTAAATGTTTGGTTAAATAAATATAGGTATATTAAAAAACATAAGATCTATACGATATGGGTGTGAAAGGAGCTGTGTGTTACAGCAAAAACAAATGGTATTTTCATGATTCACAGGACAATTTCCAGGAGCTGTATTTATTTACACAAACACCACTGTACACATACAATATTGTTCATACTGTAAACAAAATAATGTACTACTATACTGTATATACTGCACTCACCGGCAGACACTGTTCACTTCGCTGACTGTAATACTTAACTGTCGTCAAGTCTTGACACTTGTGATGGAGGTTGGGTGGGAGATGTTGGGTCATGTTACTAACCTGACCTGATGCAATATCAGGTCACCCATTGTATGGGTGGGGATTAGTGGGTCTTATGACCTGAAGATGTCTCTTGAATGAAGATGAAAGGTAAGGTAAGGTGCTCCAGTGTTTCCTACATACTGAATGTACAGTATAGTCTTCATAATTGTAATCACTTTTTACGTCCTTAACACTGATTTAACACTGTATTCTTGGCTGATTTTGTTCTGGTACAATAATGTACAGCACTGCACAGCACAAATTATACACAAAAACTTACTATAATGATAAGAACATCTGTGGAAAAGAAAGGAACAAAATAGAACAACTCCTTCTGGTGCTAGTGCTGTTCTCGGAAAATACCCTTACTATCATGTGGAAAAAATTTACAAAATCGAACAACACGTTCTAATGTTAGCCATCTACTCCAAGATTTCTTGTTTTTCTTTATGAACCTATAATAAATTTATAGCTTCCTGTGCATGACCTTTACAGAATCTTAATCCTAATTTTTGAATAGCTAGCAGGTTAACCCAGACCCTCCCTCCTTTACTGTTACCTTACCCAGATGAATGTTACTGTAGCTGATCTTATTACTAATTCAACTGATTGCATGATCTTAAAATTCTTAAAAACCTAGGAATAGCAAAGCAACAAAAAACATACCAACCACCCGAAGGGCTAGTGAAATGATAAATTAAAATGCATTGGATATTTTGCCATGACCAGCTAAATTCCTATTACCGTGAGTCCGTTCTGATTGGCTAATCGTCCATTACCGGTGAACAACGCGAGAACGATATGCAACTGTGATGTAGTTTGAAAAATGGCGTTCGGTTAGGAACCAGGACAGTACACTGACGACCAGGTGTTCAACATGGATGAATCCGGTCTGTTTTGGAAAAAGCTACCTTCCAAGACCTTCGTTGTCAAGTCTGCCAGCAAGTGTCGGGGCAGGAAGTTGCAGAAGGAGCGCATCACAGTCCTGTTCATCACCAAGGCCTCCGGTACCTGTAAGTTCAAGTTATCGGTGATCCACACAGCCC
This sequence comes from Homarus americanus, assembly GCF_018991925.1. Taxonomy (NCBI): domain Eukaryota; kingdom Metazoa; phylum Arthropoda; class Malacostraca; order Decapoda; family Nephropidae; genus Homarus; species Homarus americanus. Next base: position 151,131 of record NW_024714712.1, read on the forward strand.
GCAAGCCGCACGCCTACAAGAACATGGACATAACCAAGCTAAATGTCCACTGGCTAACCGCACGTAAGGTGTGGATGTTCACTGCTCTGTCCCTCTCCTGGTTTGACGACTGTTTTGATCCCGACGTCAAGAAATTCTGCGAGCAACAGAATGTTCCATTCAACATTTCGTTGCTCCTTGACAACGCACCAGGACACTCGCCCCTACTGTTGGATCGTCACCCCAACGTAAAAATGGTCTTCCTTCCTCCCAACACTACGTCGTCTCTGGAGCCGTACATCAAGATGTATCACGACAACATCAACACTAGCCATCAGCGTAACATCACGGACTTCTTCGCCCGCAACCCACCACAGCCAGCCCAAGCCAGTGACAGTGACGCTATGGACTTTGAGGGATTTGTCAAGGAGGCCCTGACAACTGTGATGGATAGTGATGGCGATTCACCTGAGGGATAGTAATCTGCCCTCTGCCTCGGAACCAGCCCCCATCAACGTATGCCGACCCATCTCTTCTACTAACGCAAGTGTTAAACCTAACCTAACCTTGATTTTTTCTAACCTAACGTAAGTGTTAAACCTTGATTTTTTCTAACCTAACCTAACGTAAGTGTAAAACCTTGATTTTTCTTTTACCTGGTACAGTATATTATTCTCTTATTGATATTTCTCTTCTATATTATGTGTGTGTGCATACTATCATAACGTTAAGACACTATTTTTACTACAACGTACATATTGTGTAGCAAAAAGTGGAGTTTGGGGGTCGGCCCAGTCTCTATTTCAATTAATCCCATATGTTCTGTTATTTCATTTTCGCGTTTCTCGTTTTAAGCAGGCCTCCCCGGGTTCAATTGACCGCGTAAATGCAGACCCAACTGTATAGTGGATATTTTGCCATGATTGGTCTAAGTTCCTACTGAACTATTTTACCATAAATGCGCTCCGATTGACCAAGTACTTTATGTTTATAATATAACAGGGAGTCTGCCCCCTGGGCTAAGAAGTTAGGTAAGGTTAGGTAGCTTTTTTGGTTAGTTAGGTCAGGTTCTATTAGGTTCTAGTAAATGTCGCCTCTTTTATAATGATAAGTTCCATGCATAACAGAAAAATGGTTAGGTGTGCTTATAGCTGCACAACGATCAACTCACAGGGAAATAAATGCCAAATGGCGCCAGTCACGGTCAAATACAGTTCTCGTGTTGTTCTCCAGTAAAGGACGATTAGCCTATCAGAGTGTACTCACGGTAAAATAGCATTAGTAGGAACTTAGCCGGTCATGGCAAAATATCCACTGCCTAAATTAATAAATATAATTACCATTTTTTTCCGCTTTTGAGCAGGATGATCACAGGAAATAGTAGATATTCCTTTAAATGATTGATGCAGCTGGTCCATCCATCACCTGCAGCCCTCTCCACCTCCTGCCTCACCACCCTCTCCACCTCCTGCCCCACCGCCCTCTCCACCTCCTGCCTCACCACCCTCTCCACCTCTTGCCTCAGAGCCCTCACACTCTCCACACTGCCTTCTCTCGCCACTCCCACACTGGCTGGTTGTAACAAGGCAAATGCTTCTTGAGGCTCCATTACTGTTCATGTCACTGTCTTTTATTAAAACTGTAAGCAATTAAGGATAACATACAACATCCAGCGTGAGTTTGTTGTCCTACTCACTGTTTGTCTACACTACTGACTCCCACAGCTGATTCCCCATTCAGATCTCAGAGTTGATGTGGCGCAAAATACAAAACACCTTTTACTCACAACCCTCTGGCAGGTTATTCCAAGACTTCATAATTCTCACTCAGAAAAAGTTCGCCATCAATATTTTTTGGACTTAGGGCTTCTTCAACCTTGAACTGTGACCCTTGTGGGGCGGGCGTCTGAGTAGTGCCCTCTGAGATGTTTATACACCTCCATTAGGGGTAAAGGTGTACAAGAGGGTGACCACCACAAGGAATTGTCCGAATTGGTTGAATTTTTTCAACACACTTATATCATGATACTAAACACAAAAATGGAAAAGACAATGCATAGAACCTATTAGAACCGTCCCTCGTAACGATCTTCAAGGGTGAAGTGCTTCCCCATCTGGAGTACTGTCACCCCGTCTGGTCCCCGAGATATGCTAGGGACTGTCAGTTGGTTGAAAATGTTCAAAGGAGGGCCACCAGACTGGTGCCTGCACTTCGGCATCTCAGCTACCCTGAGAGATTGGAGCGCCTGAACTTGCCTAGCTTATACTACAGACGGGCAAGGGGGGACCTAGTTGAGGTGTATAAGCATCTCAGGGGGCACTACTCAGTTGAGTGTCCTTACTTGGAGCTGGCGGACGCTCGCCCCACAAGGGGTCACAGCTCAAGATTGGTCCAGAAAACCGTGAGGGCAAACTTTTTCGGCGTGAGGGTTGTAAACTCTTAGAACAATCTACCAGAGAGTGTTGTGACGGCACCGAGTGTGAGCTCTTTCAAGAGAAGACTTGACTAACACTGGAGCGGGTTCAGGTACATTCAGGAGCTGGTGCATGCCCAGTATTTGCCAACAGTGCGTGACAGAGACGTGACCGATCGTCCAAGCGGCTAGCGAGCCGCATTCAAAGCTACTGCCCCACGCCAGCCTTCCCACCGCTCTGAACACATCCTTCCTGCACTACTCAACGCCGAGTATGTCTTCGTCAGGCGCGATGCTCCTCAACGCCCCTACGACTGACCCTTCCCGGTTTTTGCACTGTCAGCGAAGTTCCTGACGATCAATCGCAATGGCAGACACGACACCGTCAGCATTAATCGAGTGAAGCCGGCCACCTTACTCGATGGTGCCCAGCCCAGCATTATCCCCAACAAACCACGCCTGCACCAGTCTGCCCATAGTTGCCACTTGCAGCACCACCTTGTCCACAACAGTTCTGTGTGTCCTTTCATTCTCAGCTACCTACTCCTCCTGAAGAGGATCATGCAGACATCCCACCCAGCGCCCCCAAGGACTGTGCAACTGCCGGGAGAAAGGCACGACATTCCTTGCCTCTTCAACCTTCTCTTATCAACAACTCTCCACCTCCCTTTGCTTCTCCCACAGATTTTGTCACTAGACGGAGTCGTCACCCATAGCGGCCGAGTGGTTCACACCCCCGCCCGTTATGTCTCACATGTGGAATACAACCCTGCTGACAACAAGTTTCCTGCCGCGAGTTCCTCAGACTAAGCCTCGCTTTCGGACTGCGCAGTGATTGGCCGCCATCAGCAGCGCCGCTCACTTCCGGCAGACTCTATAAATACCCCCAGCCTCGCCGTGAAGGGGATTCTACTCAATGCTCTCAAACAGACAAGACCTCCTCTCAACAAGCTCCTCACCACACAGCAACTCCCTTGCACTGCATTGTACACACACACACACACACACACACACATATATATATATATATATATATATATAACGCAATTGTGAGTTTCCCTTCTCACCTCCATCCTACATAGTCTACTTTACAGACGTTTCCTAAATGATGGTGAACGCTTCCACGTATTCCTCCTCGCCATTACTGATGAATATCAACCTCTATATTTAGTGTAGTTGTTTAACACATAAATTAACGCGATAATGCACAGAACCTGACCTAACAAACCCATAGGTTGGGTATGTTAGGTCAGGTTCTGTTAGGTTCTATGCATTGTCGTTTCTATTTTTTGTGTTTAATATGATTTACGTGTATAGAAAAAATTTCAACCAATTTGGACAATTCCTGCTGGTGGTCACTGGTCACCCTCTTTTACACCTTTACCTCAATTAGGTTACCCTACCCCGTCTGTAGTATAAGCTAGGCAGTTGCATGCACTTCAATCTCTCTGGGTGGCTGAGGTGCCGAAATGCAGATACCAATCTGGTGGCCCTCATTTAGACATTTTCAATCAACTGACAGTCCCTAGCATGTCTTGGGGACCAGACGGGATGACAGTGTCATGGTCACAATGGCACGGCTGGTCTGTTTGAAACCTGATGATTCATATTATGCTCCACGCCCTCAAAACATATGGATAACTGGTGAGTTAGCCTTATAAAAAAACGCGTTTTCTCTAGTTTCGGTGCCGTCCATTTTCTCTGACTTCCTGAACCCAACCTCTTATAAAGTAAATTTGAATGTGAGAAAGAACACCATTGTTTTGAGTCAACTCAAATATGTTTAATTACAGTTAAAACATTCAAGATCCTTTGTGAGGGATGTTGAAAGCTTCAACTGTCTTTATTGTTAGTAACACTTGTCAAGTAAGTGAGTGTCGAGTCTGCCAGTACGAATGGCATCCCGTGATATTGTCGTTGGGGATAGCCATGAGTTTCCAATTGCTACTAAAGTTAGATTAATTTGATTCCCAAACCTCAGAGAATCTGATATTGTAGTCTGATTATTGTCAGTTGTCTATTTAAGAAAGTCATTAATCTCCTGAAAAGAATATGTCACACTCTTATCTCCAAGCACTCATCGTATACCCATAGTGGGTCCTCTGTATCTGAGGAGAGTGAAGCATCACCTGTGAGTATTCTTCGGGATAACGAAGCTTCTCACAGTATTGTGGTTAAAGGTTCGGTCCCATTTGTGGATGAAACTTATACTGGTGAGAAAGTGGTATCCGGGGAGTTGGTGGATCCATAGTTGTTCTATTATGTCGTATCTTAAAACAGATCTTATTTCCCAGCCAGTGATTGTGGGAGTGCAGGATTCAATACCTGTTGATGGTATGTCGTGTCTGCTAAGTAATGATATTGCAGGTGGTCTTCTTGTTCTAAATCATGTTTTGTTCGTACTAGCTCAACAGCGGTAGTGAAGAAAGTTTCCATATTTGTTTCCATCATGTGCTGTCACATGTAGTCAGTCTAAAAATATTGAGAAAGTTGATGATTTAGATTCCGGAACGACTGATCTTGGGTTAGATGGGTTATTGTCTAGCCAGTCTGAAGTAGCTAACACAGATGTGTATCGCTGTGTCTGAGATAATGTTGGGGATGTGAAGACGGTTGATGTATTCATGGTAGGTCAGAGTGAGAGTACTCGGTTGAATGACTTAGGTAATCTTCCACTTATTCAATAAATGTTAATTAAAGCTCAAAATTCAGACCGTACCTTGACAACCTTGTTTGCCAGAGCCGTCAATGAATCTGACAGTAGGGATAATTCATTGTTGTTATGTGAAATCTGGCTTACCTGTGCGTATGTTTCGTCCTCCAGAGGTTCCAGCTAATGAGACCCAGAATGAGATCCACCAGATTATTATAGTAGCCTCTTGCTATAGGCAGCATGTGTTAAGTTTAGCTCATGACTTCATAGGAGGACATCTTACAGTGAAAAAACTTTAGATAAGATTATACAGTACTTGTTTTGGCCAGGAATCTCAGGTGACATATTAAAGTACTGTGAGTCTTATCATATTTGCCAGGCGGCTGTTAATACAAACCAGATAATTAAGCCTGCCTGCTGATGCCTATTCCTATAGTTGATGAGCTCCTTGCGAAGATTCTCATAGACTCTGTTGGTCCCCTCCCAAAAACAAAGAGTGGGAATCAATTGTTATTAATTTTGTGTACCACAACTAGATATCCTGAAGCTATACCTCTTCGACAAATTACCTCGAGAACTATAATTCCCTTTTTATCCATTTTTTTTTCACAGTCTATTCTGCCACGCAGTGTTCACTCAGATCAAGGTAGTAAGTTTACCCCCAATGGGAACTACTCGGCTCTTATCCTCAGCCTACCACCCATATTCGAGGTGCGCACGGGTCTTTTCATCAGACGCTAAGAGCATGATGACTAAGTATTGTATGGAGACTACCAAAGACTGGGATGAAGGTATTCCATGTGTCATATGCTATCAGGTGTATAAACAGGAAAGTTTGAGTTATTCTCTATGAGTTGTTGTTTGGCCTAGACATTCGAGGCTCCTTGAAATTGCTCTGTGAAAGTAAGTTAGGCAAGGATAATAATGTACAGTACCTTCGAATGAGTTTGTAATACGAATGAAAAATAAAGTTAAGCAAGTACAGGATTTAGCTAAGGTTAATTTGTGTAAAGCTCAGGATAAGATGGAAGTTCAGTAGGACAAGGGTTCTGTTGAAAGATATTTTAAGCCAAGAGATAGTGCTTTTGTTTTTACCAATGAGAAAGTCTCCACTCCAAGCTAAATATCAAGAACCATTTGCAGTTTTAAGAAGAGTGCTGCAATTTATGTAATTGCTACACCAGGATGCAGGAAGGATAATGACTATTACTTGTTAATTAGTTAAATATTTTAATGTTTTGTGTGATCTAAACGTTAAGACTTCTCATTTACCCCGAGTTCAAAAGTTCAAAAGAATATTTGCTGATGTGCCTCAGCCCAGTCCAGTGGTATCCCATGATGTGGTACATGTGGTATTGGTGGAGAACGCAGTCCCTGTGAAGCAAATTCTGTATCGGGTGTCACCTACCAAATGCAGGATCCTTAAAGAGGAGGTCAACCTTTTGATGCAACACAACTTGGTAAAGCCGAGCATTAGTGATGGGCATCCCCGTGCGTGATGGTTCCGAAGCCTGATGTGAGTATGTGGATGTGTACATACTACAGACACGTTAATGCCCCAACCAGAACAGACTCCTTTCCACTGCCGAGAGTGGAAGATATCATTCATGCTGTCAGTGATGCCTGCTAAGTAACCAAGCTAGTTCTTCTTAAAAGTTATTACCAAGTTCCCTTGACTAATCGAGCTAAACAGATATCAGTATTTGTATCTCCTGATGGATTATACCAGTACACTACCATGCCCTTTGGGATGAGGAATGCCCGGCCTCCTTCCAGAGAACGATGTCTGTGGTCATCTCCGACTTGGAGGGGATGAGAGCTTACTTAGACGACTTAGGTGGTTTCTCTTCATATTGCACCGATCACATAGTATCTTTGAGCACCTTTCCAGAGAAAACAAGAAGCTCACCTCGCAGTGAAATTTGTGAAAAGTGAGTTTTCCTTGGTTATGAAATGGTTGGGGGGATATTGGCTCCTGTTAAAGGAAATGTGAATACTATTTTACGTCTGCCTGTGCCCACGAATCAAAGAGCAGCTCAACAATTTCTCAGAATGGCTGGCTATTACAAAAGGTTTTGCCCCAACTTTGCCAAAGTAGTGAGCTCTAGATCTAGTCAGCCCAAGAAAGGATTTGTTTGAATGGATAATCTTCAAGACGTTTTTGACAAGATGCAATCCGTATTGATAACCAAACCAGTGTTAAAGGAGTCCTGACTTTGAAAAACAGCTTATATTGCAAGTAGATGCAAGATAATAGCACCTGGTGCTACAGACAGGTGAAGATAACGTGTTACAATTGTCCAGCGTGTTACTTGTCTGCCAAATTCAAGCCTCATCAAAGAAATTGATCCACAATTGAAAAGGAGGCTGTTGCTCTACTTATGGCTTTAAAAAGAATTGATATATATTTGGGAAATGCAAACCAGAAATTTATTTTATAATGTGACAGTAATCCTCTTGAAATTGTAACATGAATGCGGAATAAAAACCAGAGGCTAACCAGGTGGTGCTTGGCCTTACACCCATATAATCTGGAAATCAGACATATCAAAGGGAAAAACAATATAATTTCAGATGCATTGTCCCGAGCACTTAATTGACATCCTATTTTGTTGGTTTTAAAAACATGATTATTTTTGTCTTAGAGGCAGGTGTGATGCAAGACTGGTTTATTTAAGCTCAAACCGGAGTTCAACTTTGTGAAATTTGATTTACTTTTTTTTTCTGCTCATTAATGTTTTATGCTCAATTAGTTTATAATCAATATATTTCATGTTTTATTTTGGGTGCTTTGATTATTTTGTACTGCATTTTATGTATTGTGTAATATAATTTACGTATTGTGTAAAATATGTTGGAACATGGAGGTGCGGTGGTTCCCTCTGGAACCAATAAATCGGTGATAGGCTAGCCGTGTAGACCTCAGATATCAGGAGATTTGTGAGTTTGTAGTACTGTTTATTGCTTCTTCACCATAATACACTTTTCGTGAAGTGTCTGATACATTTTGTTTATGATTATAGATAATGTTTACATGGCATGATCATTGGAAACTTATTATGAGCAATTTGAGTTTATACCTGTGTAAATAATTAATATTAAATTTGTTTAAGTATCTTGTTTTTTTAATAACATATAATTTTAGATTTGGATTTATATCAATTAAATATTTGAGACATTTAAAGTGTCTGATTTTCTTACAATTGTGACTTTTGAACCTATGGCAGACCAGTGAACTTCCCACTGTTCTATATATTATCATCCATTCTCTTCCCCTGTCTCCTCCCCCTCCGGTTGGTTATGCGAAAGGGAGGCCGTTTGGGGGGACTGACTGCACTCATCCCCTCCACCTCCCTCATTATCAAGACCTGACTGACCTACTCAGATTGCCAATAAAGTTGTTAAACTGAAAATTAACCGCCCCTTCTCTCCCCCTCCCTTCCCAACCCCTCCTATATACTTCATTGGTGTTTAAATAAAGAAAATAATAAAATTAAAGTCAGAGAAAACTTTTTATTACATCCTCCTCCTCCTTAACACCTTCCTTCCATCCCTCTTCTATCTCTTTTCCCTGTGTATTTTTCTAACTCATCCTCTCTTCCTCTTCCCCCCTACACCTTGTGGCAAGGAGGAGGAGGGGGGATAGGGAAAGAAGAAGGAGAAGGGGGAGGGGGATAAGGAAGGGAGAAGGAGAGGGATAAGGAAGGGAGAAGGGGAAGAGGGAGGGGGAGAAGGAAGGGAGGGGGAGGGAGGAGGAGGAGAGGAGTAAAGGGTAAGCCTTGCCACAGGGACTCGACAGGGAGAAAGGTGTCACCTGTAACCCTA